>NC_045546.1:77916983-78216983 GCF_009769535.1 Thamnophis elegans | reverse complement strand
ATCTTCACACACACACACACACACACACACACACACACACACACACACACACAATATTCTTCCTGCGTCCCAGTAATGTATTGATTCAGACTATTTTGTATTGCTGTTAAAACGGCAAAAAAGTGAAAATAAAATCTGGCACTAGATCTAAACTATTAGCCAGACAAGAAAAGCAAGAAAAGCCTGTGATATCACTTTCATTTTCCTTAAAGGCCATTCTCACACGATAACGGATACCACTTTGCCAAAAAGCACTGCTCACAGTGGTGGGATTCAGCCGGTTCGCACCTATTCGGGAGAACTGGTTGGTCATTTTTAAGCAGCTCAGAGAACTGGTTTTGGGAAGAAATCTTTTGTTTTTTTCCCACTTTACAGGACTAATCCTGTAAGGAAGGAAGGAAACATTCTGGTGTTGTTTCTAGCCTCATCTTGATTGCCCTGCTTACAGAAACTGCCTCTCCAGTTAACCCTTATTACCACTGTAACAACTAAGGCGAAGCGCCCACCGACCTGAGTGACATTGACTTGGCCACGCCCACATGATCACATGACCACCGAGCCCCGCCTACCCAGCTGGTCATTAGGGCAGAGAACCGGTTGGTAAATTAGTTGAATCCCACCACTGACTGCTCACCATTGGAGCTGGAGATCTTTTTTTTGAAAATCATACATTAATTGTAGGTAAGAAGGTATGGTGAAGAAGAGGTAGTTTTATTTCTATTGCACTTAATGTCCCTACACAGGAATGACCCTGTTCCAGAAATGTTCCCCAGAATAGCGTTTAGTACCTGTACAAGAAAGAGATATGCCAACCCAGTCATTGCTGATGCCACTGATCCTACCTGCCTGATTATATATCCCATGAATCTTAATCCCTTGAAGGTACAACAGAAATGCTCCCTGAACACACGTCATGGAGAGGTCAGGTGGGGATCTGGAAGGGTTTAGAACCACAGTGAGTAAATTTACCACAAAGGAAGTAGAACACATTACTCCGTTTGAGCACTAACCACTGAAGGTGTTGTCTGGTGTGGGTGTGCACATGCGTGCACGCACTTCTGCGCGTGCATGCATGTATGTTAACAGTATTCTCTTAATGTATGAATAAACTTCATCAGGACTTTATTTAATACAAATAAATATTACTTTTCAAAAAAGGACAATAATACTGTATATAATGTATACACAAAACATTTCTGTAGAAGATATTATTCCAACATAGCAGGAAACAAAACGAAAAAAAAAAATCAAAAGTATTGGACTCTTGGCGGTGAGTGTGTGTGTGTCTGTAACTTTGTGACTACTGACTGTGTGCTGTTTCTTAGGTTTAAATCACACAAGTACATTCTTTGTCTAAAACGCAACTGTAGTTTCTCCCACAGGTTTTCTTTTCTTTTCTAATTTCCTGCAGAAAATAAGACCCATAAAATGACTATAGCTATTCAATGTTTCTGGGATTTGTTTTTTTTTTTTTAAATATCCTGCAGCAAAAAATGTCCTGTAAAAAAATTACGATGAGGCTATGTCCCAATGGCATTTTCCAACAACGACAGTGCACAAATGCTTCAACCCAGACTGGACCAGTAAGAATTATTTTTTAAGAAGCAACAGAGAGGAAGAGTGAGAGAACTTGGATAATTTCTTGTATACCCCTTATACTGCATGAAAATAAATTTTTAATAAATTGTTGCAAAAAAAATCTGTTTTATTAATAAAATAGCGAAAACATAATTTGGTGATTTATTTTTCTGACTTTCAATATACAGCTTTATGCTCTGTTCTGTTTTAATATACATAATATACTACACAGGAAACTTTGTATATTTCCAAATTGGATTTGTGCCAGACGTTATCGAACGTATATCAGTTTCTACTTGTTTATCTTCCTATAGCTGAATTTCTAGAGTGATAAATTCAATATATAACAACTGAGCACAGGAACAAACACAAGAAATATAAACCAACTACTGTATTGGAAATCTTTATGAAATACTGGACATTTTTTTGTGTACATATCTATAGGCATTCCTTGAAGATAGTCAAAAATATAAAACATTACCTTTTATGTTTTCAGATAATTCAGTTTTAGGGTTTTCAGATAATTCAGTTTTAGGAATATGAAAAAAAAAATTCATTTATGTATTTTGACGAGAAGATTTATACTTGTCTTCATCCTTGTTAAAATTATGACGTACATTGTGATGACTAATATGCAAGAAGAGATCCATTGGTGTCCCTGTATTTTTATCCCTGTTAAAATGACGTACCACATGGACGACACAGGTATTATAGATATTCAAGGATTTGCTTGCAAGAGTTCTCAGGAGTCCAGTTTAGTTAATTATAGCTAGATTAGGGGGAAATTCTCATTGCTCCAACATTGCTACTAAAAGACAGCACAATCAAGCTATTGTTGAGGGATTAAATTCTCATCCAATCTCAGAGTTCCTGAGACAATAGAAAACAGCATTGGAAGATAATGAAATCATTGGGAGAAGGCAAAAAGCACTATAACTCTCTGGGATTAATCCTAATCTCAGATTTATTGTGTATTCTAATCACTAAATAAGTTTCTTTTATAGCGAAGGAACAGAATCTTCTCTCTAGAATGAAGAAAAGACTTGATATTTTCACCTTCCATATACTATATGGAGATACATATTCTCGTGTGTATGTGCATGCACCTATGTGTATACTCACGGCTCAACCTTGTTGTATGTGAACTTTAAAATCCTGGATTAAACTTTGCACTAGTTATCAGTTGAAAAAAAAATGGAACAAATATGAACATCAGGTAGTCTTCATTTAGCAACAACAATGACCAGCAACTCAAGTCATTAAGTGAAACTGAACTGCAACTGTGATTATGGATTTCTGCTTGCCTTTGCTTTAAAGATCTGCACAATAAATTCAAGGCTTGGTCATAAAGTTATTTTTTTTCACCACCATCATAATCGCAAATAGTGTCTAAATTACGGGACCCGTCAAATGCGCGCACGTCAAAAGGGCGCCGACAAAACCGCAGCGAGAAAACAGCGAGGTCGAAAGCGCGCCCACAAAAGTGCGATTAGGGTTAAGGTAAGGGTTAGGGTTAGGGTTATTACCTTGTTTTCACCTTGTTTGTTGATGGCGCGCTTTCATCGGCGCGCTTTTATCGACGCGCTTCTGTGTGCGTGATTTCGACCTCGCTGTTTTCTCGCCGCGGTTTTGTCGCCGCGGTTTTGACATGCGCACATTTGTCGGTGAACCCTAAATTAAGCAGTTGCTGAAAGAGGGCTACCTGTATGCAAGATTCAACTTTTATCATGTTTAGCTGCAAATATCTGCAACTAACTATTACTCTCTCCTATCCCTTTATAGGAATCTTGGTTCATTCCTTTCATGGTGAATTGTTTCAATCCAAGAATACTTTGACAGGTTTCTAACTTGAATTGCTTGTTCCATATTCTATATCTTTGACTTGGCCATTCTAAAACAATTATCTTGTTCATCATTCTCTTAGGGACTTGCTTATATCTGTAAAATTATTTCTTGTTGCATGACTCAGTTGTGCCCCAGTTTCTGCTGTAGATGAAAAATCAACTCCTTGCCTAGACCAATAATGGCAAGTGAGGCAGATCCTGATCAGTGGTGGGATTCAAATAATTTAACAACCGGTTCTCTGTCCTACTGACCAGGTGGGTAGGTGGGGCTTAGTGGTCATGTGACCATGTGGGCGTGGCCAACTCAACATTACTCACGTTGATGGGCGCTTCACCTTAGCTGTTACAATGTAATAAGGGTTAACCAGAGAGGCAGTTTCTATAAGCAGGGCAATAAAGATTAAGCTAGAAACAACACCAGAATGTTTCCTTCCTGCCTTCCTTACAGGATTAGCCCTGGAAAGTGGGGAAAAACAAAATGAGATTTCTTCCAACAACCGGTTCTCCGAACCTCTTAGAAAGTTAAGAACCGGTTCTCCTGAATAGGTGCGAACCGGCTGAATCCCACCACTGATCCTGATTCAACAAAGCACCATCAAAACCATGAGACGAGCTGTACTTGACAGATGACATGAAGTTCTTACTGTGAAAAGCAGTGTTTTGTTTCCACCGATCTCATGAAACATCGCATGACCACGCCAAACTTAACTACATCCATTCTACTGCCGTTGTTCCATGACCATGATTGGCCAATGTCTCCATTGACTCTGTTGTAAGCCGACGATGAAGTGTTTAAATGGTGATCATATGACTGGGACACAGCAATAGTTATAAACACCTGTTGATTGCAAAATGCCCAGATTTTAATCCTGTGGCCATAGGGATGCTGCAAATAGTCTTAAGCGTGAGGATTGCTCGCAATGTTACTTTTTCAATCCAAATGGAACTTTGGATGGTTCTAAACAGGGCAGGCTTTAAGCCAGCACTACATGTATTGCCCCAGATCTTCATTTCAAATTAGAAATGGCTTTGTAATCTTTTTCCACCCTGCTAGGCAACAGTGATGTCAAAAATTTAAGGAGGGACATAACATACCTGTAGACTTAGTTTGATGATGAAGGGAGATAAAAATCTGTGAGATTTATGCAAGGCAGGGCTAGCCCAAATTAGTTTATTAAGAAAATGCATATGGTCACTGTTCTGACCCCCCCCCCCTCGTCCCACACCAAAGCACGCTGAGCCAAGGATACTTCAAGGAATTTATTAACAGACAGACAGGTCCTTGGCAGCAATCCAGCAGAGACAAGCATTGACAGCAATCCAGCCTGCCAAGCTCACAATACTGTTCTTCAACTTTAGTGAATGCGTTGACTCCTGCAAAAGGAGCGTGTGCACAAGCATTCCTTTTATAGTCTTGAGAGGAGCCTACTGACCACCAGCTGAGTACAATTATCTCCTGTAACTGCGTAACTGCTCCTTACACCTATTAGCTCTTCGATGCCAAGCATCCAGGAACAACTCCCTTGGCTCCTCCCCACTGCTCCAATTCATGACATCTGGATCACACTCCCTTGTCTCCACCCCACTGGTCCAAGGCTCAGGCGCCTCCTGGTGGCCAACCAGCCTGTCTGTGCCCTGTTCAGAGTCGGAACCCTGTCCAGGGTCCTCCACATCCTCCAGAGCCAACTCATAGGGCCCCTCGCTGTCGGAGTCTGGTGGCAGCTCCAACGGCTCCTGCTGGGCCACAAAAGGTCACTCAACTCATAGCGATTCCAGGTAGCTTACAGAAATAAAACCCCAAATAAAAAACCCAATAAACCCTCTATTCCTCAGGGACAAGACAAGCCACTTGATGTATTCTGTATCACTTTTGCATCCCCAGGCCCAATGACAAAACTATACTCAGGGCCTTTCAAAGGGATATCAAGGGGAGGGCCAGTCTTTATCTCTGTGGGAATGTTTCCCAGGAAAGGAATCACCACTGAGAAATCCCTTCTTGGTCCCATTAGATTGATGATGGCAAACCTATGACAGGTGACAATGTGCTTAGCAGTGCTTAGGGTGCAGTACTGCAGGCCACTTCAGCTGACTGTTATCTGCAGTTCAGCGGTTCAAATCTCACCGGCTCAAGGTTGACTCAGCCTTCCATCCTTCCGAGATGGGTGAAATGAGGACCCAGACTGTGGGGGCGATATGCTGACTCTGTAAACCGCTTAGAGAGGGCTGAAAGCCCTATGAAGCGGTATATAAGTCTAACTATTATTGCTATTGCTATGTCATTTTTGGTGACACGCCAGGCCTCTGGACAAGGCGGCCTTACTCTTGTGCAGCCTGCAAGGCATCCAAAACTCACACAAGCATTCTTGGTTGATTTTCAAAGGCTCCACAGGCCTCATGAGAGCAGGGTCTCACACAAGACTTCCACGAGAGTCTGGAGTGAAAATACAGAGATACCTCTTGTCTGGATTTCATAAGCCATCAGAGTCAAGGTGTTTTCTGAAATTTTGACCTCCAAACTCCAAAAGGCTTGCCATCACAGCAGTGGTGGGATTCAAATAATTTAACAACCGGTTCTCTGCCTTCCTAATGACCAGTTGGGTAGGCGTGGCTCAATGGTCATGTGACTGGGTGGGCCAACTCAATGTCACTCACGTCAATGAGCGCTTCGCCTTAGCTGTTACAATGTAATAAGGATTAACTGGAGAGGCAGTTTCTGTAAGCAGGTCAATAACGATGAGGCTAGAAACAACACCAGAATGTTTCCTTCCTGCCTTCCTTACAGGATTAGCCCTGTAAAGTGTAAAAAAAACACAAAATGAGATTTCTTCCAACAACCGGTTCTCCGAACTGCTTAGAAAGTTAACAACCAGTTCTCCCGGATAGGTGCGAAGTGGCTGAATCCCACCACTGCATCACAGCATTACCGGTAGTTAGAGTTACTTAATGGGGGTAGTGATAATATATCCTACCTCCCGTCTCTGGTGGGTTGGGTAGGTGTAACTGAAAAGGCAGTCCTTCAAATAATGTGGATCCAAACCGCATAGGGTTTAAAGATAGTAACCATTACCTCAAATTGGACCTGAAACCTGATTGGAAATAAATGTAGCTCCCACGAGAGTGATGATGCATGTGCAAATCTACACTTTTTAGTAAAATACTCAAACAACGGGTCCTGCTTGTCACTTCAGTTAACTTGATTGGACAGAGGGACAATTACTTTTTCAGATATTGAATGCTTTTATATATATATATATATATATATATATAAAAGAAATAGCAAGCTTTGGCATTACTTGTTCAGTCACATTCCCTTTCTATATCAGTAAGGTTCACATGAAGCTCTAACAACATTCACTGCTACGTATTCAACATTTCAAATTTCCAATATAAGATGAAAGGAAGGACTATTTAAAGAACACTCATATAGGATTTCAGACGTTAGCTGTGACATCAGTGAAGCCTCTAAAAATGCTTCCTTTCAAAGCTTTTCGCAATCGTTGCTTCAATATCCAATCCATCTCCATTTCATAAATAGATTTTTACTGCTTCCTTGAACATGGCTTTTTGAAATATGTTTGTTCATATAAGAAACTCTAATCTCACTAAGCAATGAACTTGATATAAACACTATTCATATTTAGATCATCACTTTGAACAAGAAACACAGATGACTACTGCCCCCTTAAGTCGACAATGACTAGCAAAGGAAAATCTCCAGGGACTCTCTTTATCTTTGCCTTTTGAACAAGAGAAATTAAGAGATCTTGGAGAGGAATGGTGCTGGGATTTGAAAGACATGTTTTTTGTTTGGTTAATGCAATATTAAGTCATTATTGGGGAAGATTTAATCTGAGCTTTAGTGTCTAGTTGAGAATTGAGTCAATCTCTGGGGGGCGGGGGGAATAAAGTCAAATTATACACAAATGGACTCTTAAATTATATCTAGAGTACAGAATACTTCTGTACCAGTGCATGTTTACAACAGAATTGATTCTTGGAAAGGGCAACTGATCATTTTCCCCAGTACTGACATAAAAAGTATGTATTATCCAATCTCCTTCAGCATTTTATGGATTTAATAATTAGCACTTGCTAGTCCTAGACTGGAAAGAGTCGTTTGCTTAATCACTTATTATAATTGGTAACTAGAAAGATTGAATAAATAGGAATGCTGATCCTAAATACAATCTGAACAAGTCAATAATTTATAACAGGTACTGAACAAAAATCAAAGGCCTTGAAACATACTAATTAATTAATTGTCTGACATATTGGCTATGATATTCCACCCCGGCTTCTATTCTTTTTTCAAACACAAACACATAAAAATGGAGTCTGTTGTTTTATAATCAGTTTAATAAAGGACCTGGCAGAGAATGACACCTTAATAAATTCTGGCCAGGTGCAACCTATTTGATTGACTGTGAACCTCGAAGGTGTCTGCATGAAGAGATTTAACTAGAGACCCTGAGGTTTGAACAGAAATATATATATATATATATATATATATATATATATATATATATATATATATATATATATATATATATATATATATATATATATATATATATATTCTCTCAGGGAGTAGTTTATTCCTCTGGTTTGATATGATAACATTCTTAAAACATACCTTTGCTTGCAATAGAAATAAGACTGAAAAAGCTATGCCAAAAGTACTTGAAGCTGATCAAATTTTCACCTCTACACAGAAAAAACCCAGCATGGAGCCAAATATGTTTGCTGCGGTCTAAATAATGATAATTTAGACTGAATTCCTACTGCAGTACTTATTCTACACTGTACATTGATATCAAATTAGGTATCCTTTCTACGATTAACAAATTTAACAATTTCAACATCGTTTTCCAAATAAACATAGACACATAAACACTCTCTTTAAGAAGGACGAAGTGTCCCAGCACAATAGAAAGGCAACTAAAACTTCAAACTTCAACTCGTCCAGAACGCAGCCGCGTGAGCGATTGTGGGTGCACCTCGGTACACCCACGTTTCACCTATCCTCCGCGAGCTGCACTGGCTACTGATCAGTCTCCGGATACGCTTCAAAGTGCTAGTTGTAACTTATAAAGCCCTTCATGGTATTGGACCTGGGTACTTGAGAGACTGCCTGCTGCCAATTACCTCCCATAGACCCATTAGATCACACAGGGTCGGCCTCCTCCGGGTTCCATCTACCAGCTAATGCCACCTAGTTACTACCCGGGGGAGGGCCTTCTCTGTGGCAGCTCCGGCCCTTTGGAACGAACTCCCCGCAGAGATTCGGACCCTCACCGCTCTCCAGGCCTTCCGAAAAGCCGTCAAAACCTGGCTTTGCTGGCAGGCCTGGGGTTGATGAGTTCCCCTCCCCGCTCGACCTGTGTGGTTGTATGATTGTTGGCTATTTTAGCTATGTGTATTGTGTTCTATGTTCCCTTTTCCCCCCTTTGAGTTGTTCGCCGTCCTGAGTCCCTCCCGGAGAAGGGCGGCATACAAATAAACTAAATCTGAATCTGAATCTGAATCTAAATCCTCTGACTCCAAAATCATGCGATCAAGTGTCGGCAAGACAGACATTACTAGCTGATTTCTTCCATGATTTGAGACTAAACTCATGTACATGGGATACTAAGGCAGTCTAGCATCAGCCACCACCCATAACTACTGATGATGATGACGACGACTGCAGGCTATTTTTTTAAAAGTAAAAATGACTCAAGCATTTAAAAAGTGAACACCGCTGGCTTCTACCACAGCAAGAGAAATGTCAAAACATCTGAATCCTTTCCTCCAGACCCCTGGGATTTTTATCTGAATCAAATGGCTGCTTTTTTTTTAAAAAAAAGCAAATACGAAGAGGGAAAATGTTTCTTTTACACGTCTTTTCTCTTTATACACTATATTCTTAATGTTTTTCTTCTACTTTCTGGTTTGCACCGTTTTTAGTTTGCATCAGCTTTTTTTCATTGTATTAGTTTGATAAAAATTTCTATTTAAAAAAAAACCCATCATACATTCATCTTCAGTAAAATAATTGTCTCCAGAGGGATTTGAAAAGTGTTCAGAGACTACAACTAGTCCAGAATGCAGCCACGCAAGCGATACTGGGGGTACCAAGATACACCCACGTTACACCTATCCTCCGCGAGCTGCACTGGCTTCCTATTGGTCTCCGAACACAATTCAAGGTGCTGGTCATTACCTTTAAAGCCCTACATGGCTTAGGACCTCGATACCTGCGAGACCACCTACTGCCGCATACCTCCCAACGGCCGATAAGATCGCACAGGGTGGGCCTTCTTCAGGTGCCGTCAGCCAGGCAATGTTGGCTGGCGGCTCCCCAGAAGAGGGCCTTCTCTGTAGCTGCTCCGACCCTATGGAACGAACTACCCCCTGAGATCCGGACCCTACCCACTGTCATGGCCTTCCGAAACGCTATTAAAACCTGGCTATTCCAGCAGGCCTGGGGCTGTTGACCTCATGACTGAGGTCCAGCCCCAACCAGATTGGGTGTATGATGTGGTTTTAATCTATTTTCTCTGTTCTTTTTTTCATTCTTTATATTTTTTTAAGATTTGTTTCTTTCTGTAAGCCGCCCGGAGTCCCCCGGGATTGGGTGGCCTATAAATCTATTAAATACAAATACAATATACAAATATTTGGTTGTTTAAAGTGAGCCAGGTTTTGGCCACAATACTTTGGGATAGGCCTCTTATGTTTTGGACCTACATAAGCAGAGCAGCTAGAATCAAAGACTGCCGATTTCCCTTCTGGAACAACCAGAATATCCCCCACCCATCTTACATCCTTCTGGCACTGTGGGAATTTGCTCCACAGCATCCACATACCCAGAGGCTTCCCAGAACCTCCCATGTTGTCTCAAATAAGCTTCCATTCAATATACTCTTTGTGTTAACCAATGGCTATTACATTTATTTAACAGCCCTCTATCATTTTATCCAATGTATACCCTGGAGATTTCCCCCTTCAGTACCCTACTCCCACTAAGGCCCTTTGATGAAGGAAGACATATATTCTGATTTAAGGCAAGGCCTTATTCCTGCCCTCTCCGCCTCTTCCACAGAGAGTTGCACATTTCCTCATGTTGCCCTCTTCAGCTGGTCCTTTAGAGCAGCCATAGATGGCTTTCAGTTTCAAGTTCCTGCTGTACCAATTCCAGTCATGTCTATCCTCTAGTCTCTTCATTCCAGGCCAGTGGTGGGATTCAGCCAGTTCGCACCTATTCGGGAGAACCCGTTGGTAACTTTCTAAGCAGCTCAGAGAATTGGTTGTTGGAAGAAATCTCCTTTTTTTCCCCACTTTACAGGGCTAATCCTGTAAGGAAGGCAGGAAGGAAACATTCTGGTGTTGTTTCTAGCCTAATCTTTATTGCCCTGCTTACAGAAACTGCCTCTCCGGTTAACCCTTGTTACATTGTAACAGCTAAAGCAAAGCGCCCATTGACGTGAGTGATGTTGAGTTGGCCACGCCCACACGGTCACATGATCACCGAGCCCCACCTACCCTGCTGGTCATTAGGGCAGAGAACCGGTTGTTAAATTATTTGAATCCCACCACTGTTCCAGGCCCATCAGTTTTACCTGGCTCTCTCATTTCTTCCTTTTGTTTATTCCACCATTTATTCTTCTTTGTGGACAAAATGTTTTTCAGGACATTTACGGTATCAGAAATTTATGCCGCTAACTATACCGCTTGCACATTCTTGCACATTTGTATCATTTCTGATTTCTTTGGAGGAATCAAGTGTTTATTCTCCCACTTCTTCTCCCTCCCATTTCAACCCAAGGAAACAAACGTTGCAATCTGCTAGCATCCACTCCCCAATTCTCCCTAACCGCCATCCCCAAATTTCCCTAGTCTGCACGCTGCAAAAACAAGGATCTTTATTGCAACCACCCATCAATCGTTCTGGAAGATACAAAAATGGACTTCAACATGGAGTCCCTGCACTCTATTGTGAAAACAACCATTCTGCACGTTTAAGTAATAGCAATAGCAATAGCAGTTAGACTTATATACCGCTTCATAGGGCTTTCAGCCCTCTCTAAGCGGTTTACAGAGTCAGCATATCGCCCCCACAGTCTGGATCCTCATTTCACCCACCTCGGAAGGGTGGAAGGCTGAGTCAACCTTGAGCCGGTGAGATTAGAACCGCTGAACTGCAGATAACAGTCAGCTGAAGTGGCCTGCAGTACTGCACCCTAACCACTGTGCCACCTCGGCTCTTTTAGTAGAAATGCACATTGTGTTTTTACAAACGAGAGGGAAGCCAGAGACATAATTCTCTTTCTCCCAGTTTGACCTCCGTTCTAGGTGTATATGGATTACAGAGGGACCTTCTACGACAAATAGCCACTGCTAAGCACGCAATAAAAACTTGTTTGTACAGAACCAATATGCTGATATATCACTTCTCAAACTGCTTCAGTATGTAAGTTCAGGTTACACTTGTGTCAAGATTGCATTGCCCAAAGAGCTGGAAGTCCAATTTTTGCTTCTTTTTAAGAAAATCAGTTCTGGAAATGGCTGGTAGGCAAGTAGAGAATGTCTGGCTCAAAGTCATCCTTTAAAGGCTGTGCCGGTTGATATTGAAGATCTTCACACAGTGATCCGCCCCGCAGCTCACCAGCTGCAGCCACTCGCTGCTCTCGGCTGTGTCCTGCCCCGCTCGGCCCACACGCTTTCTCCACTGCAGTCGTTTGACAGCAAGGGTATGGCTTTGGCTGCAACAAAGACAGAAGCTATTAGTAGAAGGAAACTCAACACATCTCTCATAATCACCAAATGTCAAACTCAGCTGGACTTTGTCAATTCAAAACCTCAGCATTTATCTAATTAGTGTGTTCCTTTGCCGCACTGCCAGAATGGAAAAAAACTAAACCTGTCACTGCCTGTAGGTATTAAAGATGCCAGAGCTATTATCAGCGCAAGTGACATTTCTTCACTTCATCCCATTAATAATTCAAGCAGCAATCTACTTATTTTCACTGCAATTTCAGGTCAAGCATCAATATTAAGAAAGATGCTGCTACCCAGGAAGCTAAGAATCATACGGAAAATTTAAAAAAAAAAAAGGAAAAGGGAGTCAGACTTTAAGCAGCTTGAAGTAAGTGCCTGATTTAGATGCAATGCTAAATTATGGCCAGGAATTCCCTTGCAGGCGTGCGTGCTCTTTATGACTCGATTCAAAGGTTATCTTTCCCATTCCCCCATGGCTTTCATTGATCAAATTTGCCATTAGGTCTATAGATTTTTATGGCTGTAAAAGCCTGGAGACTTTATCTTGCTTTTAAACCACTGCTTTTAAATGTGTTTTAAAAACATAGTTCCAAATTGTGTCCTGAAGGAAAGCTGGCCCCATGCTTCACATCCAAATGCCACTACAAATAATGATAAAAATCAGGAGGGACTCTACCAGTGGTGGGATTCAGCCAGTTCGCACCTATTCGGGAGAACTGGTTGGTAACTTTCTAAGCAGTTCGGAGAACCGAATGTTGGAAGAAATCTCCTTTTGTTTTTTCCCACTTTACAGGGATAATCCTGTAAGGAAGGCAGGAAGGAAATATTCTGGTGTTGTTTCTAGCCTAATCTTTATTGACCTGCTTACAGAAATTGCCCCTCCGGTTAACCCTTATTACCATTGTAACAACTAAGGCGAGGCGCCCATCGACCTGAGTGACATCGACTTGGCCACGCCCACATGATCACATGACCACCGAGCCCCGCCTACCCAGCTGGTTATTAGGGCAGAGAACTGGTTGGTAAATTATTTGAATCCCACCACTGGACTCTACACACAACTTTCTAGGAATTCTTCCAATGGCTCACAGATCAGGAGACAAAATTTGAACAAATAAAATTAACAGTAACCAGAAACCTGTATGAAAAACATAACCAATAATTTTATTCACAAATTCCTCGCCCATACGAACTCTCTCGAAGAAAAACAACTAAAAAATAAGTATTAAATTTAGTTCAGTCTCTTCTAGGGTAGCTAAATGTATCCCCAAAATTAGGTGGCTAGAATTTAAAAAAAACCTGTAACTTTGCACTATTATAGAATGCAGTGCTGATTCAGTAAATGAGACTTGGTATTTATGGAGAGAATTTACATTGTGACAACAGAACTATATAAAACCGAGCTATTACAGTATGGAGTGTTTATTATTGTATTTTTATAATAATAATTATTGGGATTTTTATTATTTTATATCGCTGTTCATCTTGAAGATGCCCAAATGGACTCACTGTGATATGGTATGTACGTGAAACTAGGCAAACAACTTGAAGGAGGAACAAGGGGGAACAGTTGTTCTGGTACACCAAGTAAGCCATTTGGCCTACTTAAATGAATGAAAATGTTAATGGCATACTGAGAAATTCAAACATTTAAAGTCCCATTAGGCTTTTACAGCCCTGCTATACAGCTCCAGTTACAGCCCAGAGCTCAAAAGGCACATAACTTAAAATCAGCGTAAGAGCCGAACCAAATCTAGTTCTATTTTTAATTTAAAGTTTCAAGAATCTGAACAGAAATCCTGATTATTCAAAGAAAGGTAAGGCTTTCAAAAAAAAACCTGATTGAAAGAATTGTGAATATATAAAGGCAAGTTGTAGCAGAATTTCTTGTATTTGGCGCAGACTAATGAAGTTAACTCAGAGAATGGGTCACAATTCAAGAAGCCTCTAGATTCAATTAAGATCTCATCTCTGCCATCTTCTGTTGGGCAATATAAAAATTAGTTTTTTTGCTCTTCTTCTTCCCTCTCTGCCCATCATCTGTAATACAAGAATCATGGATACTGTTGTGACCCCCCTCGTCCCACACCAAAGCACACCGAGCCAAAGATACTTTACGGAATTTATTAACAGACAGACAAGCCTTGGCAGCAATCCAGCCTGCCAAGTTAGTTCTCCAACATTAGTGAATGCGTTGACTCCTGCAAAAGGGGCGTGTGCACAAGCATTCTTTTTATAGTCTTGAGAGGAGCCTAATTACCACCAGCTGAGTGCAATTATCTCCTGTAACTGCGTAACTGTTTCTTACGCCTATTAGCTCTCCGGTGCCAGGTGTCCAGGAACAACTCCCTTGGCTCCTCCCAATTGCTCCAATGCATGACTTCAGGATCACACTCCCTTGTCTCCTTCCCACTGGTCCAAGGCTCAGGCACCTCCTGGTGGCCAACCAGCCTCTCTGCGCCCTGTTCGGAGTCCTTACCCTTCCTCAAAGCCTTCTTGTAGACCCCTAATTTCTCAGAGAGGCTTTAGGAGAGCACGGAAGGGCTGCAGTGGGTGGAGAATTCATCTTATGCAGACACACAATATTTCAATACAAAATAACAATTCAGTCGATACTCTGTTTATCAATTGCATGGCACTAAGAGCATTCTGAATATTTGTTATATATTTGTATCTTTTTGAACATGCACTAACTTTCTCATTGAAAAATAAGAAAGCCCTTTGAATATTCTGGCCCAAATCCCATCACTTGGTTCACCGACAAATGCGCGCCTGACAAATGCGCGGCGACAAAACCGCGGCGACAAAATCGTGACGTCAAAAGCGCACCCACTAAAGCGCGTTGACAAATGCACGCCCACAAAAGCGCGCCATTAGCAAACAACAGTGGGACGCGAAAACAATGTTAGCAACCCTAACCTAACCCTAACCCTAACCCTAACCCTAACCCTAACCCTAACCCTAACCCTAACCCTAACCCTAACCCTAACCCTAACCTAAAAACCCTAATCGCGCTTTTGTGGGCGCAATTTTGTTGGCGCGCTTTTGACGTCGTGGTTTTGCCACCGCGGTTTTGTCAGTGCGCATTTGTCGGGTGCGCATTTGTCAGGTCACGCCATCACTCGTAGTTAACACGGACAGTGCCAAGCGATTATGGTAACTGAAATACAATTTCCAGAAGATTTCAGGGTGCTTACCTGTCCTAATTTATTCTACCTCCTGTGAAACCGATAGAGTCTGTTTATACTACTTATAAACGTAAGACAAATGTAGTAGCTCACCTGTAATCCGTCTCAACACACTTGCACCAATCGGAAAGTAGCAACTTTTTATTGCCTGGCTTCCATTTGTACAAATGAATCTTCCCACTTTCTGTCCCGATGGCAATTATGAAGCTACAGGAAAGAAATAGGTGTGTCAGTTGTTGTTTTTTGCTTCTGTCATATATAGCATGCTTAAATTTTGAAAGATCTCCGATGTTTTAATCACCACTTCTTCTCAAGGGTTCCACCACAAAATCGCGGAGGACAAAATCGCGCTCGACGAAAGCGCGCATTTGACGTCATCACAGCGCGACAAAAACATCGCGCTGTGATCGAAAAATGTAAAAATAAAGCTAAAACCTTCCCCTAACCCCCCCAAACCTAACCCTAAACCTAACCCTAAACCTAACCCTTAACCTAACCCTAAATCTAACCCTAAACCTAACCGTTAACGTAACGAAAAACCTAACGCTAACCCTTAGCCTAACGCTAAACCTAACGCTAACGCTCTAAACCTGACCCTAACCCTTAACCTAACCCTTACCTTTATGTGAATCGGCTTGCTTTAATTTTAATTTTATTTCAATTTTTAATTTTTTTTGTCGCGCTGTGATGACATCACATGCGCGCTTTCGTCGAGCGCGATTTTGTCCTCCGTGCTTTTGACGGGTCACGCTTCTCAAGGAAGCATGAGACATAACAGAAATTACCCAAGAAACTTCTTGCTCCTATGCATTAGTCAACTTTGCTCTAGGAAACCCCTATGATTTTGGCTTACACTTCCACAGACAACTGTTATAGTCAGCCAAAGAAGAAAACCATTGATCAAAGGCAAAACCTGTTTTCTATTGAAACATTTGTGTCTCCTGAAACGCTCACCTCAAATGATCTTTTATTATCTGTGCAGGGGAACAGCTTTTAAGCAAAATTCTGGCTGCAGTCAGCCACAATGTCTATTCTTCTCTATGAATATCTATCCAATTTTAGGCATGCTGGGGAAAAGAGATTAAGTCGGAGCTCTTTGTGTCAGGGGGAGCACGGAACTTGATGGGGGTCAAGGAAGGCTTCCGGTGGCACATTAGTATCCCCAAAGGAAGCAGGTTATTTGTTCTTGATGAATTTTCAAATCCTACAGAGATTCAAACTGGACTTGTACGAATAGACAGTATATGGCTTCTGTCAGCCTCTGTTTTGCTGCTTGCTTTTCGTCTGCCATTGAAACGGGGAGGGAGGGCACGGCATTTGGGTGAGGGAAATATTCTGTACAGGAGGACTGTTAATTGGGAGTCGTTCTCACCATCGACTGCGCATGTGGCAAGGAGGGGAGTTTCCCGCCAAGGCCAACTGTCCGGCATACCAACCTGATGATGATTTTTGAAGATGTCTCCCACCTGACAGCTGTGGAGATATACGATTGGACTATGGACTGGGGTTACCAAGGGGAGGGGAATGGGGCATGTATTGATATCTAATGCTTTCGCGCGCTTTTGCTCAGATCCAGCTTTGCTTAGCTTCTATTTACTTATAATCAGTAAAAGTACTCTTAATTCTGCAAAATGGAGTTGAGTGGTTTCTTTCTTGGTTATTAAGTGAAGCAGAATCTGACAGCTTCCTTGTCATGGTTTGCAAAGGAGGAATGGTCTATCACAGCAGCCCCCAATCTTTCAGGCACCAGGGACTGGTTCCGTGGAGAGAGGTTTTTCGGCGGATCAGAAGAGATGGTTTTGTGGGCTGCCTGCATCCCATGAATGGGGTTTTGTTTGTTGGAGTGCCCCAGTTTCTGGCAGTGTCCGCGGATTGGTATCAGTCCACAGACCAGGGGTTGGGACCCCCGGGTCTATTGATTCAAAGTATGTACATCGTAATGCAAATACTGCAGGTATATCTGATTAAACACAGATACATTTTGCTGAGGTATCAATTTTTATATGACTATATAATTAGGTAAAGCATTCCCTGAGAATCTGCAAATAAAAAAAAAAAGCTAGGAGAAAAAGATAGGGTTATGGTTATAAGAAGGATGATCACTGTTTCCTTGGCATAACTCAGACCGTGACCTGACAAATGCGCGCATGACAAAAGCGCGCCAACAAAACCGCAGTGAGACAACCGTGACATCATAAACACGCCCACAATGCGCCGACAAAACCGAGCCCACAAAAGCACGATTTAAGTTAAGGTAAGGATTAGGTTTAGGGTTAGGTTTAGGGTTAGGTTCAGGGTTAGGTTTAGGGTTAGGTTTAGGGTTAGGTTTAGAGCGCGCTTTTGTCGGCGCGCTTTTATCGGCGCGCTGTTGTTGGCGCGCTTCTGCGCTCATTGGTCGGCGTGATTTCGAACTTGCGGTTTTCTTGCCGCGGTTTCGTCGGCGTGCTTTTGTCGAGCGCGCATTTGTTGGTGAACCAACTCAGACAACAAAATGTGTTATGTATCATGATCACGTTGAGTCTTCAGTCATTTCCAGTGTATTGCTTGCCAAATATGACATCATCTTTGATCATGCATCATCCTTAATAAATATTGAGGAAGACACAGTTTGGCTGCACTTATGAGCCCCCGCCCAAAAATGATGTTTTGTTAAACCATGGGTATCAAACCCGTGGTGTCAGGCTGCCGTCATGTCACATATTGTGATGTTTTTCCCTTCGTGGAGCAGGAGTGGGCGTGACCTGCGTATGACGTATTCAGAACGTCGGCCGCCAGTTGGATACCCCTGTGTTAAACCTTAACCTAGAAAAATGGCAGTTGATGCATAATTTATTATATAGTTAATCAAATTATTCATCAGTCACCCCAAGACAGGTGTGGGCAATCTTTTTATGTCAAAGTCTATATTATCTCAGGGATAAGGGGGGAATGGGGGGGGGGAGACACCACCCATTTTTTTCCAGACATTTTTCCTTTTTTTTTTCTGTCTCTTTTTGCTATCCTCTATTGTTATTTCTCAGCCATTAGTTGTCAAGACACAAAGCTGTGACAGAAGTTTGGATTTGTCTCCAAAGATTTTAACATAAGATCAAAGGCCTCATGTAATTAAATTGAGAGAAACATGACTGTCATCCAGCCTATTCTAAAGAAAAGTCTGCATCTATTTATGGATTATTTTTAGTGATAGGGAAAAAAATCCTCAAACCTTATAGAAGTACATACATAAATACTTGCACAAAGTTATCATCATAATGATATATACGTCGTATTACATCTAAGTAGCATTAAACTTCCCCCCTCTCAACGTATGCTAGCCCCTCCCTCTTCCTATAAGGCTTATGATAACAAGAGATTATATGCCATTTAATCGTTATGGACTCAAAAAAAAGCACAATAAGCTAATAAAACTCATAGTGCATAGTGCACATTGGTGAAGATTTCTAGCTTTATTTTAGGAAGCTGACCACTATGGAATATTCTGACTTAATGTGTAAGGAAATCTCAAGAATACAAAATATACATACCTCCCATCAGAAGCTAGTGTGTAACTAGCACCAATTGCAGTGACCGAATCACCAACATCCAGAACTGTTGAACAAGGCTGGATCAGGGCCAAATCCTGATCTCTATTCTCCTCTGCTGAACATTTACCCCAGATGACGGCCTGATTGAAATACAAAAACCAGTCACATTAAAAATGGGATGTTATAAAGCACATGCATACATACATACCAGTGGTGGGTCTCAAAAATTGTTGGAACCTACTCTGTGGGTGTGGCCTCCTTTGTGGGAGTGGCTTGCCACCCATGTGACTGGGTAGGAGTGGCTTGCCGCCCATGTGACCGGATATGAAATTATGAATTAGTACTTAGGTCGGTCCAAGTAGCTATTCAGAAACTCTGGCATTGAAGCATGCAAGTCTTAAAACTGTCAAGTTACAAGATCCTTGCCAGTGGTGGGTTTCAAAAAATTTTGGAAGCTCTTCTGTAGGTGTGGCCTGCTTTCCGGGTCCACTGGTGGAACCCCTTCTAACTGGTTTGGTAGATTTGACGAACTGGTTCTACCAAATAGGTGCGAACTGGTAGGAACCCACCTCTGATACATACACACTCAAACACCAGCACTACCATCATAAAGCAAATTGAGAGGAATTAAGTGTTCTCCTAAAAAGAGTGGTTTCCATGAGCCCACTAATGATGAATCCTCGAAGTACATGAAGTACATGTTCAGTGCTGTTACTCAACCAGGTCTTTAGATTAAATTGGGTGATTCTATATAAAAAGCAACAATGATCACAGTTATAATAAACTAAAAATTCACATATAAGTACATCATCGGGTTATACAAAAACATCACACATGAGTCATTGGTATAATTCAATATCGAGAGCAAATGTTGAACAAATGTCTTTCTATTTAGCTATGCAATGCTGAACTTCATAAATCCACTTGCACACCTCAAGCACAACTTCTCTTCCTGCACTTAGAAATTTTTTTCACTACCTTTCTGCTAACCCTCCTCTATTTTGGGGGGGGGCAGAGGAAAAGAAGAAAGGGGAATCAATAGTAACTACTATTAACAGTCTTTTAGCAAACTAAGTCAGAATTTGTCAATACATCTACATCTGAATCACCACTTGGAAAGAAAAATATGCTGCATTAATAGTTTTGGTTAACAGTTCACCGACAAAAGGGCGAACGACAAAAGCGCGCCCGACTAAACCATGGTGACAAAACCGAGAGTTCTATAGCGCGCCAACGAATGAGCGCTGAAGCGCGGCAACAACAGTGCGGTGACAGAAGCGCTCTGTAAACCTAAACCTAACCCTAACCCTAAACCTAACCCTAACCCTAAACCTAATCCTTACTTTAACTTAAATCGTGCTTCTGTCAGCTCGCTGTTGTCGCCGCATTGATGACATCGCAGTTTTAACGCCGCGCTTTTGTCAGTGCGCTTTTGTCGTGCGCGCATTTGTCCGGTCACGTTGGTTAACATTGTCCAGTGGTATCAAGAAAGTCGCTGGTCCGAAAGTAGTGGGTTACCAGAAATTATTACTGTTCGTTTCACTAACCCTTCTAAGTTCCACCCCACTGCTAACCTTGACTGGTCTCATAGAGACTAACTTGATTTTGTATTTAATAACGGCAGCAAGACTGCTGGTGGAGCAATACTGGAAGAAGGAAGATGTGCCTACTGTTCAAGAATGGACATTAAAAGTAACAAACTTAGCAGAGATGGCTAAAATATCAGCATATCTCAAGGACCACTCCAATGAGAAATATAAACTGGAGTGGAGAAGATGGATTGACTATATTCAAAATAAATATGAGACTAAGAAATTCCAAATAACTTATGACTGAAGAAACAAGGAATGATATAATCTGTTTAGAGCTAGCCTAGCAAAGAGGAGTTAAAGCTCAAATGAAAGATGATACTAACTTTTTTAAAAGTTTATTTTAGAACATCTTTGTTAAAGATTTATACCCTGTATTAGTTCTGGGAAGTCGGGGGGGGAGATTGGGGGGGGGGTCCGGGTGGGGAGGGTGGGGGAGGGGAGGTAAATATTTGTAAAAGCCTTTATTTTCAAAAATTTTCAATTAAAAAAAAGAAACTAAAGAGCATAGCTTTTCATTGGCAAGAATATCAGATACGGAGGGCTTACACCCAGTATGGTCTGGGCCTTTTCTGACTGGGAACAAATTCAGAGGAGCACTAGCCTACTATTTGTCAGCATAAACCCTAAAATAGGTGTAACCATTAATTGAAAATCAAAGAAAAGTCAATCATATCTAAGAAGACATCTCAGCCAATCCTAAACCTTAGGTCTTTCTAAAAAACTGTTGTTACAGCTTAACACCAGAGGTGAGTTCCTACCAGTTCGCACCTATTCGGTAGAACCGGTTCGTCAAATCTACCGAACCGGTTAGAAGAGGTTCCACCAGTGGACCCGGAAAACAGGCCACACCTACAGAAGAGGTTCCAAAATTTTTGAAACCCACCACTGGTCCTTGGATATGATTATTCTACACTATCATGCTCCTATTTATAAAACTCAGTGCCTCTGTGAAAGGTAAGGATGACTACTGCGTTTGTGGTGCAATCAGAACATTGCGTGTGTTGAAGTTGTTTTAACGCAAACCAAAGATGCCTTTTAAAAAACAAGTTTACATCATATTCTTATGCATGCCAGTGCTGTGTGTGAGGTAATTTAAGGTGGTTCTGACAAGTGTCGTTGGCATCTTCATATCCGGTCACATGGGCTGCAAGCCACTCCCATCCGGTCACATGGGTGGCAAGCCACTCCCACAAAGGAGGCCACACCCACAGAGTAGGTTCAAACAATTTTTGAAACCAACCACTGCTTAACACAATTACCTGTGGATATTTGTTCAAATAGTTAAAAGGAATGAAAGATAGCCAAAGGACATAGTCACAGAAAGCAAGCAGTGTCTGACCACAGTTTCTTCATTTACAATATATTTAAAATTAGGGTGTGCTCTTCAAAATGATACTATAATTTTGAACATGTTCAAAAACAACAGTTGTATCTATAAGCTTTTAAACTATTTACAGCCCGAGCGCTGATTTACATATTATCCATTTTTGCCTTATAAAAAATGATTTGATTTCCTGGGGAACTCAGGTTAGGAGAAAATAAAATGCATTCTGAGCTGTTCACTCTCAGCTCTTCTTACACGATGAGAATTTCAAAATAAAACTAGAAGAAAAAGCCACCCCCAAAGGCAGCCTTTGAAATGCATTACCTTTTTGTCCCTGCTTCCAGTAATAAAATAATTGCTATCTGGAGTCCAATCACAGGTCCAAATGATACGACTATGCACAGCAATGTTCTTTCCTGTGGCTGCAAAGAGGCTGAAAGCTGGTTCTGTAATGACACATCAACATAGAATAAGCTTTCTTGTCACAGCAAGCAGGCAGCTTTCCAAAAAAAATAAGATCGCCTCAAAAATAATGAGAGGTTATCAGAAATCTAAACTTGGAGTGCCCTCCCATCTTCCCCTTCGGATGGATGACACCTCCTTTTTCAACGATGCAGAGGCTTCCAGGTGTTGAGGCAGATTATGTACCCAAGGAAAGCAAAGCTTGCCAGCAGCAGAAAAATATTTACGGCCAACTGGACACTGCTGATATATTTAGTTCAGGTTGTTCTCCAGTGGTGAGTTTCAAAAATTTTGGAACTTCTTCTGTAGGTGTGGCCTGCTTTCCGGGTCCACTGGTGGAACCTCTTCTAACCGGTTCGGTGGATTTGACGAACTGGTTCTACCGAATAGGTGCGAACCGGTAGGAACCCACCTCTGTTTTTCTCATATCTCCTCTAAGGAATTCTAGTGAGAAGATAAGGATAAACTGTGAGACATGCCAGACAAAACTTAAAAACCAAGACAAGAGCCTGCCAAGCTCACAATAATGTTCTCCGACATTAGTTACTGAGTTGACTTCTGCAAGAGGGGCGTGCGCACAAGCCGTCCTTTTATAGTCTGGAGAGGAGCCTAATGACCACCAGCTGAGTGCAATTACCTCCTGTAACTGCGCAACTGTTCCTGATGCCTATTAGCTCTTCGGTGCCAGGCATCCAGGAACAACTCACTGTTGGCGTCCGGATCACTCTCCCTTGTCTCCTCCCCATTGGTCCAAGGCTCAGGCGCCTCCTAGTGGCCAACCAGCCTCTCTGCGCCCTGCTCGGAGTCAGAACCCTGTCCAGGGTCCTCCACATCCTCCAGAGCCAACTCATAGGGCCCCTCGCTGTCGGAGTCTGGGGGCAGCTCCAGCGGCTCCTGCTCGGCCACAACACAGGACTATATTCCAAATTTTATGGGAGGACCTCCTGTTTGGGAGCCTATCGAGTGCATCAGTGTGGTCTTAAGAAGATTTATGAACCCACAACTCAGAACAACCAGTGTTCTTATATCCATTCTGATACAGCCATACTCTCACACTCTGGCTTTTGACCCCCGCTACCAACTCTGACCCTACTTTCAGACTAGAGATGCTATTTTATCCTTCACTATTCCTTTGAGTTTGGTGGATAGGCCAGGCTTTGTATTCTGCTTTACTTGCCAGTGTGTCCTTTTGCTTTGTACTCTTTCTCTGCTTGTCCTCATCTCTGCTTGTCTCAAAATCAGACAGTCTTCTTTAGAAGGGCTATTGTTTTTGAAAACACCCTACAGATCAATGAAAGAATCACTAGCACTCAATATATATTCTGTCCTTTCAGCACATTTGTCTACAATTTCTGTCTTCCCTTTAAAGAAGTCAAAGTTTCGTGGTTATACTTCTTTTATAGACATTCTACTCAGAAACCAAGAAATTCATTATGTATGTACAGTAGCAAGTATCAAACACCTGGATGAAGTGGCAGCTGTGTCACTAATGGGGATCAATAAAGTTGTCGTTATGTTTAGCAATCGCTCATCATCATAATGACATCATTAGCATAAAAATATTCCAGGTTTCCAGTGGTGTCACTTAAGAGTCAAACTATTGCCAGAACTGATCTCGCCACCTAACGCAAAATGCAATATTTTAAGGCAGAAATTCCCAAATCCAGTGACACTAATACTCTACAAAATGGTCTAGGAGTCAAGAAAGAGGGAGACTCATCATCACAGAAGTTCATTGGCTAACTTTGAGCCATGCACTCTCTCTCTCGACCCAACCTCCTTCACAAAATGGAGGTTTCAAGAAAAAAATAGAAGAGGGAGCATTTTATGAGATGCCACAAACAGAGAAGGCACAATTCAAGGGTCCAACAAGGTGGTACTTCAGTACTGTATTAGATAGAAGGGACTCACAGCATACCCTCCTTGTTAGAACTGGTGGGGTGGGCAAAAGGAATGAGGGACAAGTGGTCCTGCAAATAGCCTGGTCTTAAGCCTATAAGGTATTATAGGCACCATAAGCTGTTCTGACCCCCCCCCTTCTCCGTCCAGGAACGAAAGCCAAAACAGACGCACAAAAGAATGTTTTAATCAGTCCAGACTCTTGTTGGCTGCAAGCCCAAAATAAACAAAGAGATAAGCTTTCTGACAGCAATTACTACAAACCTAGACAATGCAAACAAGCTTCTCATAGCAAACCTACTTCTCCAAGATGGTTTCTCTGAATCATGAATGTGAACGAGAACGTTGACTCCTGCAAACAGGGCGTGACACAGTCTTTTTTATAATCAGGAGAGGATATTAATCAGCATCAGCTAATCACAATCATCTACAATTACACCGTTGTTCCTTCCGTCGGGTAGCCCTTCGCCTGCATGCATCCTGAAACAACTCCCAAATGTTTTCCTGAACATTCCCTTTGATCCAATGCTCTGCTGCCACCTGGTGGCCAACCAGTCTCTCCTCGCCCTGCTCGGAGTCGACACCCTGTCCAGGGTCCTCCACCTCCTCCAAGGCCGACTCATAAGACCCCTCGCTGTCGGCAGCTCCAATGGCTCCTGTCAGGCCACAACAATAACCAATATTCTGAATTGGGCGTAGAAGCCTACTGAGAGCTAGTGCAGCTTGGGGAACCATGGTGCTATAGAAGCATATCAAAAGAGACCAAAAGGGCCAGTCTGGACCAGCCGCAGCTCTTCAGGAGTAGCCATGCAGAGCGCATAACAGTCATTCAAACAGGAGGTCACTAAATCACCATAAGAAAATTGTCCTGGTCCAAGAATGGGTTCAAGTGGTGCACAAGAGAAACCTACACAAATGCCCCCACCCGCTACAGCTGCCACCTGCTCTTCAAGCAGGCATTATATGTCCAGGAGAAGTCCCAAATTACACACCGGGTCTATCTAGGGAAGTGCATTCCCAGCAGAGGTGGGTTCCTACCAGTTCGCACCTATTCGGTAGAACCGGTTCGTCAAATCTACCGAACCGGTTAGAAGAGGTTCCACCAGTGGACCCGGAAAGCAGGCCACACCTACAGAAGAGGTTCCAAAATTTTTTGAAACCCATCACTGGTCCTTGGATATGATTATTCTACACTATCATGCTCATATTTATAAAACTCAGTCCCTCTGTGGAAGGTAAGGATGACTACTGCATTTGTGGCGCAATCAGAACATTGCGTGTGTTGAAGTTGTTTTAACGCAAACCAAAGATGCCTTTTAAAAAACAAGTTTACATCATATTCTTATGCATGCCAGTGCTGTGTGTGAGGTAATTTAAGGTGGTTCTGACAAGTGTCGTCGGCATCTTCATATCCGGTCACATGGGCAGCAAGCCACTCCCACAAAGGAGGCCACACCCACAGAGTAGGTTCAAACGATTTTTGAAACCCACCACTGATTCCCAGTCAGAGTTAAGATGGAAAATCTCAAGAGCTGGGGGTGGGGAGGAGTAACCCACAGTCACTGTGTCTTGTCGGTGTTAAGCTGAATCCTATTCTTCCCTACTCAGACTCCCATAACCTCTAAACACTAGGGGGAAAAGGTCACCCTCTCATTTTAAGTGATGAGTAAATCTGCACCAGAGCTCCAGGAACAACCCCAAGCTCCCTCTGGAACCCAACAGAATTGAATTGAATTTACTTTATTTGTATGCCGCCCTTTTCCCTGAAAGGGACTCAGGGCGGCTCACAATTCAAGGGAGGGGGAAACAAACAAAGTTACAAAATATAAAGACCATACACAGTTAAAAAACACAACAATCATACCATTCGAGATGGGGCTGCAAGTCTTTAGCCCCAGGCCTGTCAGAACAGCCAGGTTTTAAGGGCTATGCGGAAGGCCTGGAGGGTGGTGAGGGTACGAATCTCCACGGGGAGTTCGTTCCAGAGGGTCGGAGCAGCCACAGAGAAGGCTCTCCTCCGGGTAGTCGCCAGTCGACACTGGGCGACTGATGGAATTCGGAGGAGGCCTAGTCTGTGGGATCTTATTGGTCTAGTGGAGGTAATTGGTTCCATCAGGTGCCTGGAGTGGACCGTTCAAATGAGACAGCCTCTCTCATTCATCAACTTCAAGAAAAAAAAAGACAATTTTCTTGCCTTAACAGAGCTTCTTTTAAACTACTTACAAAGCACTAGCAAGAAAGATGCTTCAGGCAATTTTTCCCCAATGCAGCTATGGTGAGATAACAATCACAGCCCCTCCCTCCCTGCTCCCCACTTTCAGCTGGATGCTCAGTGCTGGTAAATCTTCCTTCCATTCTTGCAATTTCTTCCTTGTTGCAAGCCATTGCCGTTCCTTCACTTAATTCCCTCTGCAGAATGGATGTCGTGATACGGCCAGAGATTTGCACAAAAACCTTACCCACTCCCTCACAATTACACCTTTTTTTGACAGACACAAATGCAATGTGTTAAACAAAACTCTCAACCTTCCCTGGATCGAACACACTTTTTCGTATGAAGCCTAGTTTCTGATGCGGTTTCCAACATATTAAGGAAAGCTTTGGATTTGCAGAATTCAAATTAATATTTCTGCTTTTAAAAAGTACATTAGCCTAAAGCCAATATATTTTTCCCCATGCATTAATATCAATGAGAGCAAACACTATAAAAAACCCCAGATATGGCAGTGAATTATCGCAGCTACTACATTACACAGAAAGCTTTTCCTGGGATGAGCTGTCAAACCAAAGAAATGGCATTGTTTCACTTTTAGAAATGGAAGAACAGAATTACTTCAAAGCTTTGAAACCAAATTAAAACAACCCTTCCACATTTGATACATCTTGGTCCCCAATTTTTTAGGAATACCACTCACCAAAAAAAAAAAAAACCTTTGGAAGGAATTAAAAGGCATTCTTAAAAAAAGATCTAGACCCCTTTTCTTTAAACAGTTTCAAAAGCCGCATCAATTTTCAACCAGCAACCTTACCTGATTCTGTTGGAGTGATACGATTCGATTTCCAAAGTGACCAATTCCTGTCTCTTGACACTGCTAGCAAGAATTTATCATTTGGGGAAAAAGACATCTGTGTCACGGTCAGATTGTGGAAAGGTAAGCTCTGGAATTGTTTCCAAGTTGTGGTGCTCCACAAAATAATGGCAGCATATTCTTTTTTAGAAGCCTGTAAAACCAAAAAAGGCAGTACTGAAAATAAGCAGACACAATCCTGAAAAAGGTTATGGGAGGTTACTACAATGGATAAAGGTTAAAGAAGGATAACCCATTTTCTTCTGTCTAAAAAACAGTCTATTAGCAAGAATCCTACCTACACTTTTTTGTTTATTTTAAACTATTTTTATGGAAGTGAATGCATGTTTGTTTATTATTATAAATGTTCTATGCCTCTTCAAACATTTGACTCTAAGTAGTTTATAAGCAAGAACATATAAGGTTACCCAAAAACATAATTATCGGGGGGGGGGGGGGGAAATGGCACTCATACCTAAAAATAAAATCAAAGTATTGTGTGTCATCAAATAACAGAAATTCATCACATACTCAAGTATTTCTACCCACTCTCATTCCTGTCCTCAAAAAACACATCGAAAGGGACATGTTTTAAAAAGCTTTCTGAATATTAAAAAAAAAATGAGTATGGGATTCTTACATCTATAGGAGTTCCTACAAAGAATGCTCATTTCCCAATCCTCTCTTGTTCCAACTCACGAGGAATAACTGAAATCCTCTGTGAAACATTTTTATTTAGGCATTTTTATCACATTTTTTTTTAAAAAATGTATCACAGCTGTGGTTTCTTATTTTCACTGGGTTTTTTTTAAATGAATAATGTCTCAACATGAAATCAATTATCCAGGGCAGCCCATTCTTAACTGCTGAGAACATTAGCATCCAGCGGCTACTGCTTTAAGACTGGAGGGATTCTTAATATTAAATATTAAATAAGATAGATAGATAGATAGATAGATATAGATATGTGTGTGTGTGTATGTGTGTGTGTATATATATATGTGTGTGTGTGTGTGTGTGTGTAGTATTTGTGCTGATAAATAAATAAAGGGAGACTAGTATAGATCTATTTCAAGCTATTTAGCTCTCATCAGCTAGCCATACCCTTATTGGGATTCGAACCTGGGCTGTATTGCATATTAGGCAGATGTATTAACCACTTGAGCCACAGGCTGTCTAGATATACCTTTCTCCCTGGCTCAGCTGATAATGGAGGACAGTCTGTGGCTCAAGTGGTTAATACATCTGCCTAATATGCAATACAGCCCAGGTTCGAATCCCAATAAGGGTATGGCTAGCTGATGAGAGCTAAATAGCTTGAAATAGATCTACACTAGTCTCCCTTTATTTATTCATCAGCACAAATACTACACAAATGTAACAAAAGGCAACAGTAAAATATTGGGCTTTCTGTCTGGATGGTCTCTTGTGACGAGCCGATGGACAGAGAATGGAAGCAGTTAGCTTCCTCCCATAATTGGGGCATACCAGGGGTTGTGGCTTTAAATATGTATGTATGTATGTATGTATGTATGTATGTATGTATTATATATTATATATATATATATTTAAAGTCACAACCCCTAGTATGCCCAAATATGGGAGGAAGGTCACACTTCCATTCCATTTATTTATCAGCACAAACATAACTATATATATATATATATATATATATATATATATATATATATATATATATATATATATATATATATATATATATATATATATATATATGGTTTATTTCTGCTGATAAATAAATAAAGGGAGACTAGTATAGATCTATTTCAAGCTATTTAGCTCTCATCAGCTAGCCATACCCAAGTTTTTGGGAATCGAACCTGTGCTCTATTGCCTCCCAGGCAGGGAGTTAACCATTTGAGCTACAGAGAACGACTCATTTATCAGCCAGCCAGGGTGGGAGGTATATACTTAAAGTCACAACCCCTGGTATGCCCAAGTATGGGAGGAAGGTCACACTTCCACTCTCTGTCATTAGGCTCGTCTTACAAGAGTCCATCCAGACAGAAACCCAATATATTTTAATAATATATATACACATACATACATACATACATACATAGACATACACTGATAGCTGATAAAGGAGGAGAATCTGTGGCCTAGTGGCTAATACAACTGCTCAATATGTAATACAGCCCAGGTTCGAATCCCAGTAAGGGTATGGCTAGCTGATGAGACCTAAGTAGCTTGAAATAGATCTATACTAGTCTCCCTTTATTTATCAGCACAAATGTGACACACACAGACACACAGACACACACACAGACACACACAGACACACACACACACACACACACACACACACACACATATATAATATTGTGTATGTTGTGTGTGTGTGTGTGTCACATATTATACAATATATAACATGTGTGATGCAGAATTAGACTGCTGAAAATGATATGATTCTTCTGTTGTTCCTAAAACCATCCAATACAGTGAACATTCAGATATTTATCACTTTGCATGTGAATTTCAAAGCTATTGTTTGAAAGTATTTCCTTACCTTACACGCAGAGGCTATCACAGTGCCTGCATTATTGCAGGCAACACAAAATATTTCATAACCATGTCCATATCTAAAATAATAAAGAAAATGAGATTGTAAAAGGAAAAGTAATCTTAAGTGCAAGATTCATATATATTATTAATCAATTCAAATGTTTTGAAACTTGCTAATATTCAGTGAAACAATATCCCAGACCATAAACCCTGCATATTCCAGAAGAAGCCTAGACATAACTTAGAATGCACATTGTCAGCCCTACAAAGTAACATTCACTCGACAGGAAGGCCAAATCTACTATTATTTGGATTATGTATAATAGAAACTTGCAAGTGTGACTATGCTGTCTCTCCTTCCCTTTTTATATACATGTGAACTAGGGAGGTGTTTAAGCCATTTAACTCATAGTTTCTCATTGTTTTGAACTTAAGCCATGTTTTTCTCTTCAAATCTGGTCTAGCTCTGTTAAGGTCATCTCCTTTTACCCTCATTTCTTGCATATCTGTTGTTGCATCATTTTGTTAGGTTTGTTAATTGCATCACTAACATCATTCATGAATTGAAGACATACTCCAGAGTACATCTTGCATTACTCTATAGTGTTGCATTGTGGAATATATTAACCATATTTCAGAAATATGTATTTGCTTTCTCAGATCATATCTTTGAGCAAGTGCTAACAACCCTCCAAAGAATGGTAGAGTTCTTGATCTACCACTTGAAATAAAAGGCATATAAACATGTATTTCAACTAATTAATAAGTTCAGCTGTCTGATGTCTGAACAGTACAGAACAGCGTTTCTCAACCTTGTCAACTTGAAGATGTCTGGACTTCAACTCCCAGCATTCGCTGGCTGGGGAATTCTGGGAGTTGAAGTCCAGACATCTTCAAGTTGACAAGGTTGAGAAACCCTGGTATAGAACTACTGCTACTTATTCTTTTAATTTGTGCTCCCTCTCCTCAAGAAATTTTCTATCACAAAAGAAAAAGTTCAATCTTAGATATCTTTTATTTTCTAGCCACTGTTACATGCTGTCTTTTTTTTTTCTTGATAGGTAGTTTGGGCAAAAAAGAAATTAAAAACTAATCATAAAAATAGCCAAGATGCTGTAAAAGCCAACAAGAAAGAATAGTTACAAATAGATTCTTGCCTAAAAGCTAACAATCATTGTTAATTTTTGGGAGCTAACTATGACAGCACTCAGCGTTACACACTGAAGATTCTTTAGTGATGTCAGGAAGGAAGCAGAATATTGGGAGAAAAGCTTAAAAGTTTAAAGGTTTCCCTGTCCAGTTTTGATTGACTCAAAATATATTTGATCGACTAGTAAGAGGATAAAAATAAAAGCCTTCTAATAGCATGGGAGAGAAATTCTGGCTATGAGATTGAAATGGGCAAATGGTGGGATCTATGGAGTAAGACTATTAAACTTACAATATCTACAGCATTTAAAGAAAACATATACAAGATGGTTTATAGGTGGCACTTCCCCCAACGAGGTTACCCAAAATGTTTCCTGGGTTATCTCCACTGTGTTGGAAATGTGGAAGAAGGGATGGCACATTCTACCATATTTGGTGGTCCTGTACTGAGGCCACGAAATACTGGAGAAGGATTCAAAACTGGCTAAAAGAGGTTACCGGGGCAAGCATGGAATGGAAATCCGAGACTTTTTTACTAAGCATAAAACCAGAAAACATGAGTAAATAGCAATAGCAGTTAGACTTGTATACCGCTTCATAGGGCTTTCAGCCCTCTCTAAGCGGTTTACAGAGTCAGCATATTGCCCCCAACAATCCGGGTCCTCATTTTACCCACCACGGAAGGATGGAAGGCTGAGTCAACCCTGAGCCGGTGAGATTTGAACAGCCGAACTGCAGAACTGCAGTCAGCTGAAGTAGCCTGCAGTGCTGCATTTAGCCACTGCACCACCTCTATACGGCATTTGAGCCTACATATAATTGTGGCCACAAGAATAACCTATGTGCAATTTTGGAAATCTACTACCATACCATCGGAAGATGCCATAATTAAAAAGATTTATGAGTGTGCAGAAATGGACAGAATGACGGGTTGGCTGAGGGACAAAGGGGAAACGGAACATTATCTTAGCTGGAACCTATGGTATATGTGGGTGACAAGGAGAACAGCAGGGACTTAAAATGGGGAATGTTAAATAGCAGTTGTTAACAATGGGAACTAAAAGTGAACATGGGTATTGTAATAGATCCCTTTGTAATGAGAACTTTGTATTGAGAAGATGCTGGTTAGAGACGAAACGAGGAAGAAAAAAAAAGTTGGGCTGTGAATGACTGTCACCGGGGGGGGGGGGGTATGTTTAAAGTTGTATTTGTATTTGTATGTCTTTTTAAAAAAAAAAATGTATAACCAATAAAGATTATTTGGAAAAAAAATGAAACAAATCTATGTTCCAGAGTTTATGAACATTGTGGGGGAAAGCTTCGTGTTGTTATAAGCCATGGTCAAGTTACATTCTAAAAACAGAATGGTCATAAAACAGGTTCCACCACAAAACCGCGGACGACAAAATCGCGGTCGACGAAAGCGCGCATTTAACGTCATCACAGTGCGACGAAAACATCACGCTGTGATCGAAAAATGTAAAAATAAAGCGAAAACCTTACCCTAACCCCCCCAAACCTAACCCTAAACCTAACCCTAAACCTAACCCTTAACCTAACCCTAAATCTAACCCTAAACCTAACCGTTAACGTAATGCTAAACCTAACGCTAACCCTTAACCTAACGCTAAATGTAACCCTAACGCTCTAAACCTAACCCTAACCCTTAACCTAACCCTAACCCTAAACCTAAACCTAACCCTTACCTTTATGTGAATCGGCTTGCTTTAATTTAATTTTTATTTGAATTTTTAATTTTTTTCATCGCGCTGTGATGACGTCAAATGCGCACTTTCGTCGATCGCGCTTTTGTGGACCGCGGTTTTGACGGGTCACGCATAAGACAATGGTAAAATTCTTCATGATGGAAAGGTGCCCTTGATATAGAATCTGATGCAGAATCTTCTGCATCTCTAGAAAAATTCTTATATGTTCAATGTTGAGAGCCTTGTTTTGTAAATGATGCAGCATGAAGTATTCTTCCCAAACTACTGATTTCACATTTGGGGACACAGTGATGAGTTGGAGTAGGACTAGGAATATGTTCATGCCCACTTTGACCAGGAATAACTTTAGACACTCACTTTCTTTCAGATTACTTCTGAGAGTTATTGTTCTGAGGGGAAAAAAATGGATTAACTATATTGCATTTCAACTCCTGGGGGAGAAAATTCAAATATTATGTCAAGATTTCTTTCCAAAATGTACATGGCTGTTTATGTATTTCAAATTTTGTAATATTTAAGTTTTTGTTTTATTGTGAGGGCCATACATTTCTGAAGTCATAATTTTGTGCATTTCAGATGAAGGATCGTGTGTGTGTGTGTGTGTGTGTGTGTGTGTGTGTGAGAGAGAGAGAGAGAGAGAGAGGGAGAGAGAGAGAGAGAGAGAGGGAGAGAGAGAGAGGGAGAGAGAGAGAGAGAGATTAGTGTTAGTTTTTAGGAATGTAATACCATTATTTTGAAATTTTCATTTTGCATTTTCTTTACAATTCAACTGTAGTGTGACAAATATACTGACAGGGGTCGGACTTAGTGGCCTGAATGGCTTCCAACCACATGATTCTATAAAAATGACCCTAAAATAAAACATTAACTTTGTATCTTTAAATAAACAAAGAATTTTTCATATAAAAGTAATTCAACCTCTTGTAAAAAAAAAAAAAAGAGGAAGAAATAAAACATCCACATTCTTAACCATCTATATTATTATATACAAAACTCAAAAGTAGAAAAAGAACACTTCCCATACTAATGATATTAACAACTCATATCTCCATCATAGAACAATTCAGTAACTAAACTGCAACACCTTGATAACCAAAGATGGAAGTCCGTTTGGATTTCTGGATTTATGGGATTCAACATCTATTTACAAAGAGCATAAGCTACCACTCATTTTTTATATTGTAATTTGGTCACCTATGACTATCCCAGAGTTTTTTCTCTCTGCCACAAACCACAGAAAAATTAGTAAATATATTAATAAGATTTGAAATCTACCAATGAATATTGGTCAACTGGCTTAATATGTAAAAGGAGATACTCTTCAGAAGACTTGATTTGATTTGATTTGATTTAATAAATTTATAGGCCACCCAATCCCAAAGGACTCCGAAGGACTTGACCTCTAGAGATTTCTGGAAAGAACTTGGACTTCGATCTGCAATTCAAAACAGATTCATAAAGCATTGTTATAGTATGATTACTGACCACTGAGGAATCTTATTGCCTTCTTTTCACTCGATGAATTTTTAAAATCATTTTCAAAGTCAGCATTAGATATTACATTAATGATTCAAACTAGTATTTACTAGGGCAAAAATAACTGAAGCAAAACTCTCTCTGTTCTGGTGTAACTGTGCAGTTGGTACATTAATCAGAACTGATACAAGATTCTCTGCTGCTCAGTAAGACTAATTGGGCCTCTAAATGACAATGAATTACTTATTTGTATGTACAGTACCTGGAACAGTACTTTCATAATCACTTAATGTCAAAATAACATCTTTTAATAGCAACCAATTATGCATGCAGCTAGGAGTTGTGACCAAGTGATATAAGAAAGTATAGATGTGTGAACTACTCCTAATTCATGCTAAGGCAGGGGTAGTCAACCTTTTTATACCTACCGCCCACTTTTGTATCTCTGTTAGTAGTAAAATTTTCTAACCGACCAGCGGTTCCACAGTAATGGTGATTTATAAAGTAGGAAAGTAACTTTACTTTATAAAATTTACAAAGCAGAGTTACAGCAAACCCCCCACTGCCCACCATGAAAGCTGGAACGTCCACTAGTGGGCAGTAGGGACCAAGTTGACTACCACTGTGCTAAGGCAGTGTTTCCCAAAGTGGGGTACGCGTACCCCCAGGGGTACGGGAAGAGTTTGGTGGGGGTACGCGTTGCACCAGAGTTTGGTGGGGATCACGTGGGAATATCACAACAGGAGAAGATATCTTTAATGTTATGAATACATTTATGCAAGAGAACAAAATTGATTGGAATAGATGTGTTGGAATAAGCACAGATGGAGCAAAAAGTATGGAATTAATAAAGGACTCGTTGCAAGAATTCAAAATGTTGCTCCAAATGTCATATCCACACATTGTTGCATACACAGAGAGGCTTTGGCAACACGTAAGATGCCCGCTGATCTACAGAAAGTTCTGGATGAAAGCGTGAAAATCCTTAACTACATTTTTTTACGTAGTTATGAGGGGTACTCAGCGTTTTTTATGAGGGGTACTCAGCGTTACGAAAATTATAGAAGGGGTACACATATGTCAAAAGTTTGGGAAACACTGTGCTAAGGTAACCAATGGTAATCAAATATCTGGAAGTGTACATGGCGAATACCCGAAACAAAACTCCAAAATCTATAAAGACGATCTAATTATAAGTGTTAAACACTACTGCATAAACAATACAATTGAATATAATATATAATATATAATATATATATAATACATACACATGTGTGTTTGTGTGTGTGTGTTCTGTGTATGTGTATTCTATTGTAAGTATTTCTAAATTCATATTTTTACAATTTGATCTTTTCAATCTTTCAGTATATTCTTAACCTCCCAAAGACCCATTAGATCGCACAGGGTTGGCCTCCTCCAGGTTCCGTCCACCACCCAATGCCATCTGGCTACTACCCGGGGGAGGGCCTTCTCTGTAGCAGCTCCGGCCCTTTGGAATGAACTCCCCGCGGAGATCCGGACCCTCACCTCTCTCCAGGCCTTCCGGAAAGCCGTCAAAACCTGGCTGTGCCGGCAGGCCTGGGGTTGATGAGTTCCCCTCCCCTCTCGACTGGTATGGCTGTGTGATTTTCGTGTATTTTAATTATGTGTACTGTTGTTTATGTTCCCTTTCCCCTTTGAGTTGTTCACCGCCCTGAGTCCCCCCTGGAGAAGGGCGGCATACAAATAAACCAAATAAATAAATAAATAAATAAATAAATATTTAAATACTTATCAAAATTAAAAATTGATTTTAAACTCTTGATGCTGAGGCTTCAATATTCTCTTACAGACATGCAATTGCTAAATGGTCTATTTTTGGACAATTATTCCAAACTTATCTATTTCTCTGCTGCTATGGCAACTTTCAACCTACATTTTTACATGACTGCACATAGCTGCTTTCAAGATTCTTTCAAGATACGAATACAATGAGGAACAAAAAATATTTTCCTTTTGCTTGTCAAAATACCTTTGTGACTTCAAACATGAGCAGTAGAACTCTTGAGTTTTAAAAATCATTTGAGTTGTTATAGAAAGTAGACTAATTAAGGGTAATAATTAAACTCCCTCCCATCAAACGTCACTTGCAAGGAATTAGCTGAGAGGTTTCTATTGCTTACAAAACAATTCAAAGGACTGTAAATTGTTGAGAAATGGGTACCATTGTTACAACTATCCAAGAGGATAAAAGGTTTAGTAAATACTAACTTACATAGGGAGTTTTGGTCACCACTACTCACTCCCTCTCTTTACTAATTTTATAATATCAGCAGGATGGATTCTTCTGATTTATACTATATCAGATACTTCTAATTAGTTTGCAATATTCTTATTAAAGTTCAAACGGAAGAGTTAATTTTAAATAAAGTTTTTTTTAAAAAAAACCAATAGTGCCAACAGAAATTCTCAATTGCTTTTAGCTAACCAGATTCCAGAATTTGTTCTGAAACAAGTGGGTCAGGAAAAGGCACAATTTTAAATCCACACTTTAAAAGCACAATTTTAAATTCATGATTTTCTTAGCAAAGAAAAGAGGCTTTAAAGGACAGGTACAGATCTCGGGCGGGGGGGGTGGCCCCCCCGGAGCACCGTACCGTACCGGTACCCGGTGCTCTGGGCAGGCTCCAGTACGCACCTCAGTACGCTGAGGTGGTCTATTCACATAACCAACATTCATGAGGTAATCTCTCTTGATGCTCAGCCCCCATGTTTCTTAGTGTTTAAAAAAATCAATCCAAAATCAAATAACAATTTCTCTTACTGTCAGAAACCTATGCTGGATACAAGTGGTGTTACCTGGGAAGAGAGATTTTCTTCTACAGACTCTCTGAATGGAGTGATGCTATACAAATAAATCTCTGCAGCGGTATTCATTGCCTTGTTTGCAGATAACCGCTTGCAGTTTCCCGATAACAGCAGGAAGATGGCATGTGGAAGGCCTATCTATGCCGGTGAAATGAATTATTTTCTAACTTAAATTCCTGCAAGATAAGGTCTGCCACTTTGCTGAAGGTCTTAGTACAAGAAAAGTACCAAATGAGGCATAACAACACAATCATTCAAGTACAACCAAGTATGACAATTTCAGGGGTTTTATATCAGTGAGCTGTTGTGTGATATCCATGTGGTCTAGTGGTGGGTTCCGGATCCCATTCCAACCGGTACGGTTGGAACGGGCCTGGGGTCGTCCACATGGACGTGTGCAGCGCATGCGTCGTACCTGCCAGCAACGCCTCCACAAGCCTCCGCAACACTCCAGCTGCTTGGCGGAGCGTCGCGCAGGCGCTGTACACGCCATGCAGGCACTGTACGTGCCATGCGTGTGCGCAGAAGCCCTGAAGGCTTTAAAGGACAGATACGGAGCTCGGGCTGGCCCTCCGGAGCACTGTACTGGAATGGTACCCAGTGCTCTGGGCAGGCTCCGGTACGCTCGTACTGGGGTGTACCGCCTGCAACCCACCACTGAGGTGGTCTATTCACATGTCGGCTGGGTCAACCTTGAGCCGGTGAGATTTGAACAGCCGAACTGCAGAACTGCAGTCAGCTGAAGTAGCCTGCAGTGCTGCATTTAACCACTGCACCACCTCGGCTCTTCTAGCTTTTAGGAAGCTTATAGAATGCTCCTGGGCGCTGGGGGGGGGGGCAAAATTGAGCAAAAAACAGACCTCCCCAGCCTCTAGGAACTCTCTGAAAGCCTCCTAAAGGCTATGCACGGCCATTTTGGTGAAGTGAGTGGGTTTCGGGAGGCCAAAAGTGCTGTATTCAGTGTAAGACGCACCCAGATTTTCAGCCTCTTTTTTGAGGGAAAAAGATGCGTCTTATAATCCGAAAAATATGGTAGTTGTGATTTTGAAGTTCTGACAGCCATACACACCTCCACATTCTGGATGCTGACAACCAGTGTGCATTTACAGCTGTTTGCAATGCCACAGTCATGTGAGTCATGATTTTTGGTGGGTTTTGCCATTTCCCACCATTACTTCCATTGCATTCATAAGTTGCGAACTACCTACAAAATTGAAATTACTCAAAACCCGAGGACTTTAAATGGTTTCCATTTTGGAGGTATGTTTTTACATCTATAAACAAAGTAACTTACAACTTTTGAGTTTCGGGCCACAGTGTATTCTGCAAGAGGTGATCTTCCGTGGGAGGTTCTGAAAAAAATAATTCAATTCAGTACTGTTGTCCTTATCTTGAACTGGTCACCTTGTCAGCTGTTTGAAAAACCAGCTTTGCTCCAGAATTAGGTACTGAATTTAACATAATAGCATACCTGAAAGACTACACGGCTGAAAGTAATTTTCACGGTACTGTCTGGAAGCATTGCTGAGATTTCCTTCTTCAATTGTTTGAGCTGTTGTATCTGCAGCTGTAAATGTACAAATGTTATTGCTTTAAAAGTCATCAAGTATGGAATCTGCAAAAAAGATGGCATCTGTTACCAAGCACTAAACAGAAAGAGACAACTCCAGCTTGAAGATAAAAAGAATCTAAAGACAAGTTAAGCCATAATCTACACAGCATGAGGAGGAAAGTCAGAAGATATTACACTGCGTGGTAAAATAATTAGGCCTCATGATGCAAACCATGACAGGAGCTAGAATAAGTTAAACTTTCATAACAAGATGAAAGAAAGAAGCTGGTATAACAATGCATTCAGACTTCCTTATGCTCTTAAAAGGGATCATGACGGGGGAAATGCAGTATGAAAAGATAAGATAAATTAGAACCATTCATTCATTAATAATGTGTTCTTCAAACTGTTGGATTAGAAACAGGGACAGCAAAAGAAAAATGAACCAAAAGAAAAAAGAGGTGAGATAAATCATTTGTAGAAGAGGAATGCCAGTCATCCAGAATTACGATAATCAACTATTTACTCTTCAATGGGCATATATAGGTTTACACTACAAGACAGTAATTCTATATCTTACAGGGTTAAGCAGGAGTTTGAATTCAATTCCAAAAAAGGTGCTTTGGGGCTGGGACATAGAACCTCTGTGAAGGACTGCCATTCAATTCTTGGAAAAGACAGAGCTGCTTTAAAGAGCTATATGATGCTAGGTACCATGTCATGCTCCCACATATTCCCAAGCACCTTTTGGAACTGAATCAGAGATGGGTTCTTACCAGTTCGCACCTATTCGGTAGAACCGGTTCGTCAAATCTACCGAACCGGTTAGAAGAGGTTCCACCAGTGGACCCGGAAAGCAGGCCACACCTACAGAAGAGGTTCCAAAATTTTTTGAAACCCACCACTGGCAAGGATCTTGTAACTTGACAGCTTTAAGACTTGCATGCTTCAATGCCAGAGTTTCTGAATAGCTACTTGGACCGACCTAAGTACTAATTCATAATTTCATATCCGGTCATATGGGCGGCAAGCCACTCCCATCTGGTCACATGGGTGGCAAGCCACTCCCACAAAGGAGGCCACACCCACAGAGTAGGTTCCAACAATTTTTGAAACCCACCACTGAACTGAATCAAATCCCAATGTCCAAAAGTATGATCCACAGAACTCAAAAGGACTTTTCAAAACCGTGGCATTGAACTGAGAGGAATCCAGATTTTAGTTTTACATCATGCGCAGAAGTTTACTAGGTGATGCTGAGTTATTCACTTTTTCTAAATACACCCTACACATATAAAACTGTTGTTGAGTGGAATAATAGAACTTATACTTAAATATAGGTACGTACCAAATAATAATACTAATTGCTATATCATTTCTGCATATGTAAAGCTGTATGAAAAACACAGATCTAATTAGTACATATTAGGCCTGTGCAGCACTTTGGATTCAAAGATGAAAGTGTCACACCAGAGGTGGGTTCCTATCAGTTCGCACCTATTCAGTAGAACCGGTTTGTCAAATCTACCGAACCGGTTAGAAGAGGTCCCACCAGTGGACCCGGAAAGCAGGCCACACCTACAGAAGAGGTTCCAAAAATTTTTGAAACCCACCACTGGTCCTTGGATATGATTATTCTACACTATCATGCTCATATTTATAAAACTCAATGCCTCTGTGAAAGGTGAGGATGACTTCTGCGTTTGTGGTGCAATCAGAACATTGCGTGTGTTGAAGTTGTTTTAACGCAAACCAAAGATGCCTTTTAAAAAACAAGTTTACATCATATTCTTATGCATGCCAGTGCTGTGTGTGAGGTAATTTAAGATGGTTCTGACAAGTGTCGTCGGCATCTTCATATCTGGTCACATGGGCGGCAAGCCACTCCCATCTGGTCACATGGGCGGCAAGCCACTCCCACAAAGGAGGCCACACCCACCAAGTAGGTTCGAACAATTTTTGAAACCCACCACTGTGTCACACTCACAATGCAGCTCTGTTCTACCCCTCAAAGTAACTATATCTTTTTACAGGATCGCCCAGGTACCCTCTTCTAATGCAAGCTGATCCAGGAAAAGGTTTCATTTAAAGAGTTGCAAACAACTTCCATGTGAGCATCCCTAAAGCAAGCCCAAAGGACAGCCTGCCCTTTCATGTCAGAAAACAATGCAACTATTGTACTCCTATAAGTAGCATTGCTTCATTATCCTGTACAGTGGACAATCAAGGCCGATAATCGGCAGGCTTGCATTCAAGACCCAACTGTGGCGATCCAGCAGCTTAACCGTGAGTAGATAAATGGGTACCACTTCAGTGGGCAACTTAATGGGGACATGGAAGTAGTCCCCAAGAGAGCATCTCCTGGGCAATAGTGATGCCACTAGTTAAGTCCTTCAACCCGGAAGCGCTTTGACGCTCGCAACCTAACTGTAGTAGTAGTATCCTGTACAGTAGAATGCCGAAGAATTCCGGAATGGATTATAATGGCATATTCCTATGCCGAAAATACAAGCTCTGTTTTCAACAGGATAATACAGACAGGATGTTTAGCTGATGTGCATTTGATGCCCCCAATATACTCTTTCTTGGGAGGGAAATGCTACACTTTGAGGAAATTTTTCTGCTAATCATGCTTTTTCCTGTACACCCCCACCTGTAATAATAAACACTTTCCTGAACTTATGTAAATTCTTAAATTTCTTGGGCTGCTATGACGTACATTTCTTTCTTTGAAATTCCCCTTTGAAATTCCAAATGACGTAATTTTTACAATCTGGTCAAAATCCTAGGACAAATTGCTTTGCAATTTATTTGGTTACTTTTCCCTCAAGTAATGTTCAAATATTCATTCATTATTTTATTCAAGACTGAAACTTTCTAACTTCTGTTATGTTACTATAAGACTGTAGAGTCAACTGCCTCCATCTTTAACTGTCCCATTGATCCAGAAATGGGCAATCAAAGAGAATCAATATTTCTATCCCTCTACTACCATTACTTAGAAGCATTTAAGCTGTCCAGGCCTATTTCTGAAGCAGTTAAAGCTTGCAGTTTCATAACAATTATGCTAACATTATTAATAAAAGGAAGCCCATTCAAAAAAGGAAACACTTAAAAATATACAGAAGAGAATAATTTGATCCAGATTGTGAGTCATGAATTATGATGAATTGCTTCTATTCAAGAATCAGAGTTTTCTGAAAGTACATAGGCTATTATTACTGAACTCAAACAATATACCAACATGTGGAAACCAAGAATTCAAGGCCCATGTCTAACCTGCCATCATTTGCTCAGTCAATGCAGTGTAATTATAGTAACTCCACTAAACAAGATAAGTTGCTCAAAAGAAATTAAAATATGATAACCTACTAGGACCTGCATGACGAATATTGTAAGATATTAGTGAATATATTAAAAGAGATCCTCTGTGGCTAGTTTGAATTTCTTTCTGCTAGATTTGCTGACAGATTGACACACTCACAAAATCAAGCACTATATGGCACAGCAGAAGATCCCATTCATACTAATCTGAGAGTAACTTCCACTAAACTCAGTAAGGTTTAGTTCTGAAAAGATATGCATTACCAAGAGGTTTTGAGGCAGAAACATTTGTTGGATCTTTGCTTACTAAGCTCTGTTCCATCAATTCAAATACATGGCTTCTCTTACGGTGTTAGAGAAAGGCTACCGACCCTTTCTTCTTAAGACTTTGGTGATGGATGTTCAGTAGGAGTATGCAAAACATTTTGAATTCCGACCATTTTGAAACTGAAAGGTTCTGTTTTGATCATTTTGAAAGTATTTCTTATGTTTGAAACAGAGCTGCTTTGAGCTCAAAAGGCCTCCAAAACTGTCAAGACAACCCATTTAACGAGGTAGCTGTTTTGTGGACAAAATGAGGTGCTTGGGGCTTAAAAGAAAGGATTTCAAATTTAATATGGTCTAAATTCAAAATGTTTTGCATTCAGTGACCTCCCTGCTCCAGATGGTAACCAGCAAAAGCAAAAGCTACTTCATTTTTTCGATTACTTTGTATTTTTTACAAGGTATTCCATCACTAGAACATAACGATGATAAATATACAAAACCAATCATATATAAAATCATAATAACTAACTAAATGATGAATTGGGATATCCATAATAGCGTTGCACAAGCTTCAAAATTGATTTGGAGAAATGCTTGGGATAAGCCTATACTATTCATTAAAGCATACCAACATTTTTCAATTTGGGAGCAAGCTTAAAAAACAGACCCAGCTGCATTAGGAGGTGCAATGAATCAACTCCTCAAAAGTAACTTCATTTTTTTTCCCCAAGCTTGGTAGAAGCTTGGAAAAGGTAGGTGACTTTAATAAATAGTACTACGTATGAGAAACATTTCTCAAATCATTTTCAAACTACACACATCTAACAGGAAGGAAGGAAGGAAGGAAGGAAGGAAGGAAGGAAGGAAGGAAGGAAGGAAGGAAGGAAGGAAGGAAGGAAGGAAGGAGCCAAGGTGGCGCAGTGGTTAGGGTGCAGTACTGCAGGCCACTTCAGCTGACTGCTATCTGCAGTTCAGCGGTTCTAATCTCACCGGCTCAGGGTTGACTCAGCCTTCCATCCTTCCGAGGTGGGTGAAATGAGGACCCAGACTGTGGGGGCGATATGCTGACTCTGTAAACCACTTAGAGAGGGCTGAAAGCCCTATGAAGCGGTATATAAGTCTAACTGCTATTGCTATTGCTAAGGAAGGAAGGAAGGAAGGAAGGAAGGAAGGAAGGAAGGAAAAAAGGAAGGAAAAAAGGAAGGAAGGAAGGGATTAAATGCTGCAATAAACCATGGTTTAACATAATGGGAACAAGCACCAGTAATCTTAGCTCATACCTTCCTCCTGATTTTCTCTTTTTTGAGAGAAGCCTCAAGAACAGGAACCAAATCTTCCTTTGTTTGACCAATTCCAAATGAGCATTTCACTCAGAGCCTAAACTATGTCACTTTAAACTATGATTTCATGAAATAAGTCGATCTGACTTTATCCAAGCATCAAGAAATAAACATCAACATAAAATAACATAACATATATAACATTTAAGTCCTAATTTGTTCTCTCAAATGGGCATTTTTTTCTAGAAAATGGCAAAAAAGGTCATAAATAATAGAAGTCATGTGACTGTGGAGGACTGCAACCAGTTATAAATGTGAGCTAATTGCCAAGCGCCCCAAATTGCAGTGATGTGACTGTGGAGGGGCAGTGTAATGTTTAATATGGCTGGAAATGCTTTACAAGCCATAAAAGCACCTTTTACGAGGTTGCCATAACTCTGAACAGTCACTTAATGGCTGGTGGTAAGTCGAATAGTTCTGTAACTGCATTGAATCGGTGTTCACATATTATATTTAAAGCACAGTGTGCTTTAACCACCATCCATTGAACAATTCTCAGTGACTGAGTACCTGTGCACTGATAAGCAATATATCAAACAATCTTATGGTTTAAATTGATATGTAAAGCCATCTGTTGCCAATTTAACAACAAAATGGAGACAGAAATTTACAGATATTTGCCCATGCAAAGTAAAAGGTTAAATTTCCAGGTGACAGAAACTTTTTACCAGGCATATATATTCAGGCTGCAATTTTCAAAATCTCTTAATTATTGGAGATGCTTATTTGCATTACTAAATTTATCATCCCAAACATCTGGATAGCACTAAGAACTCCCCACATTAACTAAGGCTCACTCATCTCTCAGCTAATTTCTCTCATCAGCCTGCATAGCACAAATATGATCAAAGAAACACTCACATACACAAATACACAGTTAAGTACACACAAAGGCAGATATTACCTTCAAAGACAGCCTTATTGGATAACCCTAAGGCTGGTACAGTAGCCCCTTCTGGAAGATCCACCATTTGCTATGAAGAAGAAAATATTATTCAAGATTATCCGAATCTGCTCATTTCTTTCCATGAGTCACAAATCTAAAATGCAGTGTGTATGATACTAAGGAATTCCTAGAAAAATCTCAACTTAATTTAAAATCTTTCCTTTGATTTTAATTTTCTAGGTCACTCCGAAGTATTATTTATTTTTCATTTTGGGAGGGAGGGATGTATATTTGGCTTGACAAAGTATTATTGAGTTCATACGTCATGCTAACTGTTCAACCACGTTCAATGAATAAAATACAATTATCTATATCCCATATTAGGTAATAAGTAATAAAATCATGGTTTTAAGTCACAAATACAAAACATCTTCAGAAGTAACAATTATACCATACAGCACAGATTACGAGCATTTTCTAAGAATTTTGGATTGTAACTAAGCAGATGTTCAAATTTAAAATTATATTCAGAACTCCACAAAAAACAAGTTTAATACTACGTACTAACTCAAACTCAATCGTCAGCATCACTAGTGTTCGGGAAACCACAGTTCGCAGACTAATGTCCACAAAATAGACACATCAAGAAACTGACTCTACAGGAAGACTAGAACTAGGATATACTTCTAGAGCATAGAGTAAGACCAGAATATAATTCTAGTCCTTCTTGTGAAGTTAGTTTCTTGATGAGGTCTATTTCACAAAGACTAGCAATGCCATTAATTCTCTCCAGCCCATTTTTTGGTCTCCTGTTAAAATTAAAAGTGGGAAAGAGTCAAAGGCCTCTACGAGCTACTTCTTTGCTTCCTTATCTTTAAACTCTTATCTCCAAGTCCCCCCCCCCCCCCATTACCTAAAACTGTAGTTTTCAGCCTGATTTTGTTCCATTTTTGTCATTCTGGGAAATTTTAGTTTTTAGGAGTGAGAACTTGGAGGCAAACTATTTTTACAAATGGACAATAACCCTTCAATCAGACCTGAATTGTTCACCGAAATGGTTACCATAGGCTAAACAGTGGAGGTACCCCACTCCCCTGGCCGTTCCCCCCAAAATGCAATCAGGAAAATGTTAATCCTATCCTCTCCAATTTTATTATAACATTCTCAAATGGCCTACAGAAGGTCAAGAGGCTTCCTTAAAGGGCCTGACCATTCAAACCTCAACCCGCCCTTGAAGTAAAGAATATCTGAGTTCGTTCTACATTTCTGTAATATGTTTTAAAATGTGCTCAAATTCAAAGGAGGAGATGCAAACATAAAAAGTAGCTAATAGTATTTTAAATTCTTTTAAAGCAACTGAATAGATAACTTACACCGGAATATAATTTCTCCAGAGATGTTCCAGAAATACTGCTGAAGTTCTCAATGAAATTTCTAGGTGCGGTAAACACGCGAAGCACTTTCTCATCTGCTCCAGATATAAACTGAAATCGTGCTGTCAATGCTACACACTGCATGTCGTACCCATGGACTTGGGGTCTCGCTATTTCATGCCATGACACCTAGTAAAAAGGACCATTGCATTTATACAAGCACCAATCTTAGAATCTATAGGAAAATTTAACATTTTAAGTTCTAGCAATCTATGATCGATTTTAGAATTCCAGTTTGCTGAAAAAAAATACATTCCGTTCATTTCCCACAAAAATGCATTCTCCCCTCTATTCAGATCTCATTCGAAATGCCAAGAATTTTCTTTCTTTAACAAATAATTGACAAACAGTGATGACTTGTCTAATATCTGACAGAAAAGGACCAAAATCCTATCCTGGTTCAAAATACAATTTTGTGCCCCAGTTTGTCCTCCCTCTGAATTTTATTTTAACTAACTTTATTCCTCACTCGAAAAAGATGAGCAACACTATGCTGCATGTATGATATAATTAAGTATAATTATAGGTCTTATTTTTAAACAACTAATTTTAATATAAACTTCCAAATGTTTATACTCATGTGATGTCATAATACCATAGTAGCTAACTACTAAACAATAAAAATAAGATACACATAAATTTTTAGGAGAGTTTAAGAAATGTTAAGAAGAGCTATTGTTCAGATGACATATTCTGTTGGAAAAAGATATTTGTTTTAAAACTTGGTTGTAAAAAATCCAAACAGCTTTCAGAATTTAAAACGTGTTTATCTGTTTGCTGCCATTCAGGGGTCATCCAGAGTTTTGCAGTTCAGATATGCTAGCTCTAATCCATATACAGGAGTTGTACCCAAAACAAGAACATTGCGGCTAGTAAGTTTGGAATAATAACATCTTGATTGTTCTGAGTTTTGGCACAGCCCAATTCGATAGGATTCTTATGGAACAAGTCGGGCAAGCTTAGAGTAGCTCTCCCATCTTCTTCTGCGGGGTCCATGCATCAGTTTGGCCACCAAACTTCGTGGCATTTCCTTTTGCTGAGCTGCCTTTAATCCTTTTTTGCTTCCTACCAATCTTCAATTCAAGTCCAACATATCTAAACAGTCCACCTACTCCTTCTCTAATATCAATCTTAGCTATAAATCTAAGCAGAACTGGAAAAGGAAGACCCTGCAATGATCAGAGGAGCAAATCTGATATATTGTATTTGAACTAGTGAACTACTCATAATACTTTATGGCAGGGGTGGGTTTCTCGCCCCGTTCCAACCGGTTCAGTTGGAACGGGGCTGGCGGCGTCCTCGTGCACGCGCGCGGCGCACATATGCGTACTAGCGTCTGTGCAATGCTCCAGCTGCTCCTGGAGGATCGCGCAGGCGCTGTGTGCGTCCTGCGCATGCGTGGAAGCACAGAATTCGTCAAAATCAGGTAAGGAGCGCGGGTGGGCGGGTGGGCCCTTCGCCGTTCCCGGAAGTTACTTACTTCCGGGTTCGCCGACCAACCGGTTCGCAGGGACCGCCGCGAACCGGTTGAAACCCACCCCTGCTTTATGGTGACAGTAGATAGAATAGCCAACTGGCCATGTGCCCTCCCCTCCTCCAATTTTCCCAAAGTCCATCTTTCCTTATCTTTGCCTTTTTCCCATTCTACCTGAAAAGTCGAATTTCAGGTCAACATTCAGATCAAATATACATGTTGTTGGTCTCAATAGGCAGACCAGAGCAGAAAATCAACTTCACAGTCAGAGTAGAACTATATGGTTCACCGACAAATGCGCGCTCGACGAAACCGCGGCGACGAAACCGCGGCGACAAAAACTGCAACTTTGAAATCACGCCGACGAATGAGCGCAGAAGCGCGCCGACAACAGCGCGCCAACAAAAGCGCGCCTTCAACGAACAAGTAATAACAACCGAATAACCCTAACCCTAACCCTAAACCTAACCGTAAACAGAACCTTGAACCTAACCCTTACCTTAACTGAAATTGCGCTTTTGTGGGCGTGGTTTTGTCGGCGCGTTGTTGTGGGCGCGTGTATGACATCGCAGTTTTTGTCGCCGCGGTTTCGTCGGCGCGCTTTTGACGTGCGCGCATTTATCGGGTCACAGAACTATATCGACTTACAACCACAATTGAGCCCAAAATGTCTGTTGCTAAGCAAGGCAGTTAAGTGAACTTTGCCCCATTTTATGACCTTTCTTCCCACCGTTGTTAAGCAAATCACCACAATCGTTAAGTTAGTAGCATGGTTCTTAAGTAAATCTGGCTTTCTCATGGACTTTGCTTGTTAGAAGGTTGCATGTTACATTACCCCAGGACCCTGCAACTGTCATAAGTACAAGTCAGTTGCCAAGCACCTAAATTTTAATCCAATGAGCATGGGGCTGCTGCAGTGGTCATTAAGTGTGAAAAACAGTCATAACTCACTTTTTTCAATACCATTTTAACTTTGAACAGTCACTAAATTAACTGTTGTAAGTTGAGGACTACCTGTATATTGAGATAGGCTATAAAAAAAAGAATCCTGGAAGGCGGATTACATTATCCTTCCATTCCTTCCTCCAGAGAATCAGGGAGCTGTTTCCCTGAGCTGCTTCTGATTATTATCTTGCTTCCCAGGCTTAAAGAACATTTTACTCTCTTTTTTTATGTCTAAGTACAGTAATTGTTCTTACTTATTTTGAGAACGTCACCTCCCTTATTCTCTCCACACACTGACTCCATGCCCAGAATAAATGCTCATATTTCTGTCTGGAAATGGATGATCCGAAACTAGCTATTCCATCCACACAATTTCACAAGCTCGAAAAAACATACCTCTGGGTTGTTCTCTCTTTTCCACGGAGCGAATATCCTTGTGGTTTGGTCAGAACCAACAGAAATTATAAAGTCTCCCTCTGGATCCCACGTCACATCTTGGACGCAATTAAAATGTCCTGAAATCATCACTTCTGGAGTCCATTCGCTCTAAATCAAAAACATTTATATTGTAATCCATGAATGAGGTAAAAGTTGGGTACAGTAATCCTCTCCACTAAGAACCTTGAGCCGGGTGAGATTTGAACTGCCAAATTGTAGTCAGCAGAAGTAGCCTACAGGGTTCACCGACAAAAGGGCGCCCGACAAAAGGGCGCCCGACAAAAGGGTGCCCGACAAAAGGGCGCCCGACAAAACCGCGGTGACAAAACCGCGAGTTCTAAACCGCGCCGACAAATGAGCACTGAAACACGCCAACAACAGCGCGCCAACAGAAGCGTGCTCTAAACCTAACTTAACCCTAACCCTAACCCTAACCCTAGCCCTGACCCTAACCCTTAACTTAAATCGCGCTTCTGTCACTGCGCTGTTGTCAGCGCATTGATGACGCTGTGGTTTTCGCACTGCGGTTTTGTCGGTGCGCTTTTGGCATGCGTGTATTTGTCACGGCCTACAGTACTCTAACCACTGCACCACCATGGCTCATAAGGAGAATAGAAGAGATCATATAAGAAGAGATCATCCTGGGCTGAATAAATAAAAGCTAATGGATCCAAAAGTTACTTCACAGAGCCATTTGTTTTTTCCTACAAAGGCCAACAAGTCCATCCTAATTATCTAAACTTATTCAATTCATTAGACCAGAAAGAGGGCAGGGGAACCCTCCTCAACGGGCCTCAATTTATAAAAGATGTTTAAAGATATACAGTGTGGTTATATGGAATGAGCAAAGAGCCATTTCTTTCTATATAAAGATATTTCATCTATGCTTTGGTGATAGAAATCAATTCTCTTTTGCCTTGTTTGCAGAAGTCTGTTTCCAAAGATGAAGGGCTCCGTGGAAAGCATGGGCAAGAATCATCGATCCGTCTGGGCTGAACTGACAGTCAAAGAATCCCAGCGTATTTCCTCCCACTTCTCCTATTCGGACCTTTTGAAAAAGTAAGATACAATATGCATGAACGCGTGTGCCTCCCTCCTGCTAATTAAGGACGGTGAGTAAAAGACAAATGATTTAGAAGTGCATTAAAAATTAAGTTAAAACAATGTCATTCTAGATGTATTCAAAGACCATGAACAATTTAAAAAAAAACATCAAATCAAGCCTTTTGAAAACAGGTTTGCAAGACAGTTTATATGAAATGAATAATTATCTTGATAGAGGGATATTTCCCTGGGGGCTGGGATTAAATGCTACAATGTAAAAAGTAATATAATCAATCTCTAGAAATTATTTCACATATTCTTGTATGAAGGCAGTTGTTTTTAAAGGCTTGGTTAATTTGCCAAACTCAAAGGCAGGAGCAACGTAACCAGTGCTTTTTCCAACCGCCTAGTCAACCAAAACTGATTTCCTACAAAATAGTTGTTAAGTGCTAAGACCGTTTCACCCTTCCACTATCCAGTGTAGGCTCTGCTTCCATGTTTAAACCATGCCAGATTTCCTTGTGACGAGGTTTGACGAATCCAGTTTCAACGAAAGTTCCAATCTCCAATTTAAAAGTATCTTAATTTGTACATGGGAACATGCAACTCAACCCTGTGGCTAATGCCGGGCGAAAGAGAAATCACTTTAGAAAGGAAGCAAATTTTTGAGAACTCAAACTCTCGTCGGGTATCCCAAGAAAGGTCTGCGACAAATCACGGGGCAGAGCAATAAAAATAGTTTGTCCAGCAGTAATGACTCTTTGGCGGAACAGCTAAATCAATTCTTTAGCCGTTTTGAGGTGGAAACAGGAACGCCCATCATTCCCGCATCTACCACTGACAGCGAGGGGCCCTATGAGTCGGCTTTGGAGGATGTGGAGGGACCTTGGACAGGGTTCCGACTCCGAGCAGGGCGCAGAGAGGCTGGTTGGCCACCAGGAGGCGCCTGAGACTTGGACCAGTGGGGAGGAGACAAGGGTGTGTGATCCGGACGTCAGCAGTGGGGAGGAGACAAGGGAGTTGTTCCTGGATGCCCAGCACCGGAGAGCTAATAGGCGTCAGGAACAGTTGCGCAGTTACAGGAGGTAATTGCACTCAGCTGGTGGTAATTAGGCTCCTCTCAAGACTATAAAAGGAATGCTTGTGCACCTGCCCCTTTTGCAGGAGTCAACGTCATTCCTAACGCTGGAGAAGCTGTTATCTGTCAAAGTCTGAGTTGCTGCCAAGGTTCTTATCTGTTTGTTATGCTTGGCTTTCAGCCACCGAGGTTTTGGTTTCTTGCTAATAAAGTGACGTGACATTCCAGTTAAGCTTGTCTCGGCATTCGTTACTGGACGGAGGAGGGGGTCAGAACACACTTCTACTGCAGATCTCAGATGTGAAACAAGCTTTCCAGAATGTCAACATCCAGATTGTTATGTGTGTTGGGTCTGGTCTCTGGGTGTTACATGAATTCCGCTGTATGTGTAAAATGTGTATATACGTACAATGACAATAAAGTAAATGAAGCCTGCGTATTTAGCTCTATATTTCTTTTACTCTGATGACACAAGCAGAGAAAATGAAAAACCATATCTACCTGTTCCAACCACATTCCAGATTCATCATCTGGAGACCACAGGATCACTGTTTTGTCCATTGAAGCAGATAGTAACCTCATTGGCTGTTCCATCCTGCCATCTACAGTATCGGGGGGAAAAAATATCCACATGTTTTCATTCATTTTTGTCAAATACACCGTTTTTTTTTTAATCACACCTGAAGAAAAACTTAAATAGGAAGTCTACAAGAATGCCACACGGAAAAACTATACATGGCAGGTGTTGGGCAGAAGGTCGGAATTTACAATGTCCTCAAAGGTGTGCATGGACTAAAATCTTGTAAATTGAATCTTGGATACTGTGACTCTTCACGGTGAGAAAAGCCATAATTTGTTGTGTCACATATTTTCAATTTTCTATTCTTTGAGATAGAAGGAATAGCTCAACATGGCATCAAAGTCCACAGTCCTTGTAATCTCTACCAGTAACCCAAATTGGGAATTACATACTTCTTACCTTTGAAATATGGTGGCTGCCAATGAACTCCATAGACCCAATTTTCATGGCCAGCTAGCACTGAATCCAAGGTAACTGCAAAGGATTTATCTACACCTATCACAAAACAAACAAGCGAAAAAGAGAGCAAAAATAATGATAATATTTCAGCCTGTTTTTACAACAGCCAAGCTCACCTTCTTTGCATTTGAAACTACATGTACCAAGTAAAACTCTGTGAATTCTGTTACACATGTTGAAATCAATCAGAATTGAAAGCAAAACGTCAAAGAGTAAATTAATTGTCAAGACTTATCTAGCCATTGTATAAATGACTCAGCCTTGCAAATAACCCAATGACAAAATTTATGATCCTGGGTCTGTGAATTCATCTGTGGCAAAAAGATATGAAGAGAACAGAAGACTTCTGTATATTCAAGGATGCAAATACATATTTCACAGATAGATAAAACGTAATACACAGATGACATGGGAAGGAAAAACTGTACATTCATTCACTATATTCAGTTGGATGTAATAATTTCTATTCCCTTTATGGAATATATTAATGTAAAGAATGTAGATGTATATTAATAATACAGCACAGACAACATTAAATTCATGCGCAAGAACAGATATCTATGATGTCATGGGGGCATCAATCAAATTAATTGAAAGAAAATAAAGTGAAGCCTGTGTTTCAGCTAATTACCGTATATACTCGAGTATAGGCCGACCCGAATATAAGCCGAGGCACCTAATTTTACCACAAAAAAACTGGAAAAGTTATTGACTCGAGTATAAGCCTAGGGTGGGAAATGCAGCAGCTACCGGTAAATTTCAAAAATAAAAATAGATACCAATAATGTTTTTGAATATTTATTTCAAAGAAAAACAGTAAACTAGCGGTGTATTCAATGAAATACTTCACTCACCTCATGATGCTGATGTCCCGCTGTGATGATGATGTCCCGTGCAGCCGCGGGAGCGATGTCCCGCCTCCTATGACACACGGCACAGTGATTCCTATCATTGGATCACTGTACCAGAGGAGGTGGGACATCGCTATGTGGCTGCTTGCCATAACAAGGAGGAGGTGGGACATCGTTGCAGAGCGGCAGGAGGGGGAGGAAGGGGAATCGTAAGACAGCCCTGCATTACATTAGAACGTGAGGAGGGGGGATGGTGCGGTGCGCGCTGCGCGGCAAACTGACACAGAGGGAGGGGAAACTCACAGGGGCACTGGGCCATTCACGAGTGTCACCCAGCGGCATGGCCCCGCCCCTTTTTCTCCTCCATTTTGGGCAAATTTTTCACTGACTCGAGTATAAGCCGAGGCGGCTTTTTTCAGCCCAAAAAGTGGGCTGAAAAACTAGGCTTATACTCGAGTATATACAGTAATAGCACATTCTTTCACAATGCATTAGAAAAGTGATATTTTATATTTTATTAAACCATCCTGGAAACATTTTTATTTTTTTTAAAAAATCCAATATAAAAGAACAGATTTACCATTGCTATTTTTTATGGTGAAAACATTCTCTTTCAACGTAATAGTGTTCTCATCTTGGATTTCCCCAAACAATGAAGTTGCATGCATCTTCCAGATCCTTATCAGACAATCCTGAGCACAGCTTGCCAAATAAAGATCTCCATCTTAAAAAAAAGAAAAAACAAGCTTAAAACAGTCATTAAAGAAAGAGTTTAAAAGGGAAATTCAGTGCCCCGCAAAAAACAATATTTACAATGGTTATTTAAATAAACAAAACAGTGCCGAGCTTCTATGACTGCAAAAAATGAGAAATCCCCCCGAAAGCCAAATTCAATGAGATTTACCACAAAATGCCCATTCAACTCCTCTAATCCAGTCTTCATGTCCATGTAGTAGTAAAGATTTCTGAAACTGAAACAAACGAAAAAGGACCCTCAATATGCAGCATAAACGTGACCCGACAAATGCGCGCACAACAAAAGCGTGCTGACAATTTGGGTTACGGCGCTAAAACCGCGATGTCATCAACGTGCCGACAACAGCACACCAACAACAGCGCGCCGACACAAACGCGATTTAAGTTAAGGTAAGGGTTAGGGTCAGGGTTAGGTTTAGGGTCAGGTTTAGGGTTAGGGTTAGGGTTAGGGTCAGGGTTAGGGTTAGGGTTAGGTTTAGGATTAGAGCGCGCTTCTGTCGGCACGCTGTTGTCAGCGCACTTCAGTGCTCATTCATCGGCGCGGTTTAGAACTCGCGGTTTTGTCACCGCGGTTTTGTCGGGCGCGCTTTTGTCAGTCGCCCTTTTGTCGGTGAACCCAGTCTAAACTTATATTGCAAATTTCCATTGTGCAGTTTGGCGGTTCCCTAACATGCAATTTTGGTGCTTTTTGCTGCTTTCCTGGTTTATGACCATAGATATCTCTATCATAGTAAACTCGTTACTATAACATTGAAGATTCTTCAATCTCAGTGTCTCTCAAATGTTTTGCAAGTACAACTCCAAGATTTTTATTCCTCGTAAGGATTGGAACTCAAAGCATTACTATATATTCTGCCCAGCTTCATATAGGGTATCAAGCTGGGAACCACCACAATGTGTTTTGCGCAAGCTTCCTTTGGAACCCAATGCAACTGCCTTGAATTCTGACTAGCACTCACTTCTATCTTGTGTTGTTAAATTTTTGGAAAATTGCCCATAGGCATCTGTTGGGGCCCAGCAGGAGCCATTGGAGCTGCCACCAGACTCCAACAGCGAGGGGCCCTATGAGTCAGCTCTGGAGGATGTGGAGGACCCTGGACAGGGTTCCGACTCCGAGCAGGGCGCAGAGAGCCTGGTTGGCCACTAGGAGGCGCCTGAGCCTTGGACCAGTGGGGAGGAGACAAGGGAGTGCGATCCGGATGTCAGCAGTGGGGTAGAGCCAAGGGAGTTGTTCCTAGATGCCCGGCACCAGAGAGCTATTAGGCGTAAGGAACAATTACGCAGTTACATGAGGTAATTGCACTCAGCTGGTGGTAATTAGGCTCCTCTCCAGACTATAAAAGGAATGCTTGTGCACACGCCCCTTTTGCAGGAGTCAACGCATTAACTAATGTTGGAGAACTGTAGTGTTAGCTTGGCAGGCTGGATTTCTGCCAAGGCTTGCCTGTGCTGGATTGCTGCCAAGGCTTGTCTGTGCTGGACTGCTGCCAAGGCTTGTCTGTGCTGGTTTGCTGCCAAGGACCTATCTGTCTGTTAATAAATTCCGTAAAGTATCTTTGGCTTGGCGTGCTTTGGTGTGGAACGAGGGGGGGTCAGAACAGGCATCCAAGCTCAATTCAAAATGAAAATACAATAACAGAAATTTAGTATTTTAAAATACTAAAGAACAGAAATCAGGTGAAGGAAGGAGCATATTGGCACAATTGACTTCTGCCAGGTGAAGGCAAATTCAGATGTCCAAAGCTTTCAAAGAATTTCCTGAGGTCACAGGGGAATTTTGCAACGCCCTTGTGCTTTCCCTGCAAAGTAGAGATGACTGGTTCTGTTCCTTATTGAGCAGGCAATTCCAGTCAATGTGCATGAGAAAACAGTTGCGCCCATGGTTGTTTCTATGTGGGGCGCCGAGGGCTCAGCTCCCTTTTGAATGCAATTTAATATTTACATCAAATTTCTAAGGGAGCTAGGGACCTTATCTCTTTATCTAAATATGTATCCATTTCCAAACCTTTAATATATCCCTTTTACCTCTTTCTCTATAAAGCAACTTAAACACCTCAAATATTTCTCTCGGTTTCTGTTCCAACTCCACTCATCCTGCCTCTACCCGTGTCCATATATATATTTTATTATCATCCGTATACCTCTCCTATTTGCTCCGCCTTCCTTCAAGCTCCCTGAATATATTCTTCCAAACTTATGTTCAAATAAAAATTACTATAAAAGTCAGCTTACTTTCTGGCTCAAAATAATCTCTAATTAAACCTTCACTACCCTCCCATCTGCGCCACCCTTCCCAACTCGATTCAACCTAAACCACAATCCGAAAGCGTCACAATCTCCGCCTTCCTCACCCTAGAGAATAAAACATAAGCAGTTTATGTAAAAGTTCCAAGTTGTCCATCAAGTCTTTTTTTTTTTTAAGTCCCATACAATATAATTTCCGAGGCGATCAGCATCATTTCTTACAGCCTTAATGTCTCTTGATCGGTATAGCGCTATGCCATTTTCTACAAGACATAGTCACCGAGTGTTATTCAAGTTAAGATTAAGCAAATGTTTTGAAAGCATAACTAAATCCTTGTTCTCCGCTCTGCTGCCCTTCCGAAGGGGAAAAACAATAGCTCCCGCCTTGTAGTTGTGTGATTGGTTATTTCTCTTGTACTTCTCCTTGTATTTGTCCAAGTCCGGGTAATTCAGGAAGTCCCGCCTTTAAAATCTTGTGATAAAAGTCTCGGGCTTTGAATGCAATTTAATATTTACATCAAATTTCTAAGGGAGATCACACATTATTTGAGGTAAAGTAATATATCATCAATGTACTGATGATACCCTGCTGTACACACAGCCACTCTGGGCTCCACCAGGTTTGCTATCAAAGTCCTGAACCAGTGCAGGGAGGCTGTGAAGTATTTTAAGCATCAAAATTGCCCAATTTCCTCAGGACAATCTTTGGCTGAAGTAGAGGGCTATAAATTTCATTTTCTAGTTTCATTACATCTAACAAGGCCTTTAGACCAATTTCCTTCTTTTTCCCAGCTAGAGAAGAACAAATTAACTATTTAGCACTGAAATCCCAATAGATTAACCTGACATTGATAAATGAGCCTGCTTTGAAACAACTTTCTTTGAACATGGCTAGTCGGTTATCAAAATGACACCTTCAATCAGCTGAAGACAGTCGTGACCCGTCAAATGCGCGTCCGACAAAAGCGCGCCGACAAAAGCGCGGCGAGAAAAGAGCGAAGTCGAAATCACGCCCACAGAAGCACATCGATAAATGCACGCCGACGAAAGCCCGCTATCAACAAACCACGCGAAAACAAGGTAATAACCCTAAGGGTTAGGGTTAGGGTTATTACCTTGTTTTCGCGTGGTTTGTTGATAGCGCGCTTTCGGCGGCGCACATTTATCAGCGCGCTTCTGTGGGCACGATTTCGACTTCACTCTTTTCTCGCCGCGGTTTTGTCGGCGCGGTTTTGTCGAGCGCGCACTTGTCAGTGAACCGAAGACAGTTACCCTCCAGAAATATTGTCTCCAAACTAGGGATTTTAAACTTTGAACTTAATATTTCAGGAATTAAACAGGGTATATATCTTGAAAAGTTAAAAGTTAAGAAACAAAACACCACAAGGGAAATCCTATAGACTAAGAAGCAGGAATGATAGCTACCTCTCCAGCCTGTTGCACATACAAGTGAATTCTGCAGTCATCACCACCACAAGCGAGTACAGGTACTGAAATAAAAAGATCATTGAAAAGTTGCCTTCATTAAATTTAATGAAGCAAAAGAAAATAGAAGCAAAAGAAAGCATTTATGGAAGAGGAAATCATTGTCACACTTGGCTAGGAGTAAATCAGTGGTGGGATTCAGCCAGTTCGCACCTATTCTGGAGAACCGGTTGGTAACTTTCTAAATAGTTCAGAGAACCGGTTGTTGGAAGAAATCTCCTTTTGTTTTTCCCCACTTTACAGGGCTAATCCTGTAAGGAAGGCAGGAAGGAAACATTCTGGTGTTGTTTCTAGTCTAATCTTTATTGCCTTGCTTTCAGAAACTGCCTCTCTGATTAACCCTTATTACAGTGTAACAGCTAAGGCGAAGCACCCATCGACATGAGTGACCTTGAGTTGGCCAAGCCCACCCAGTCACATGACCACTGATCCCTGCCTACCCAGATAGTCATTAGGGCAGAGAACCGGTTGTTAAATTATTTGAATCCCACCACTGGTTCTACTCCACCATGAAGTAGAAAAGCTTACTGAGTGACTCTGGGTCCATCATTCTCTCTCATTCTCTTTCCTACTACACAACACTAATAGAAATAATAACTATGGAATAATAATAGGGAGGCAGAAAATGCTGCATGCTGCTTTGACATCTTGGCAGGCAAGATGCAAATCCAATAAAAAGTAAAAATTAAACTGTTATTAAACAGATTCAAGGAACTCACTCTTTAAAAATAAGAATCAACTCACAGAAAAGGTATAATAAACTTAACAAACTAAAAATCAAATTCTTAGGAATCCCCCCCACCCCTCCCAGCAACAACAATAGATCAAAATATCTTGCTCTAAAGATTTTAGTGGGACTTTTAACGGGCTTTTTAAAAAGGAGATGACAGGTTACTTATCCAGTAAATCAGAATATGTGATGATCAGTGGTGGGATTCAAATAATTTAACAACCGGTTCTCTGCCCTGATGATCAGCTGGGTAGGCGGGGCTCGGTGGTCATGTGACTGGGTGGGCGTGGCCAACTCAACGTCACTCAGGTCGATGAGCGCTTCGCCTTAGCTGTTACAATGTCATAAGGGTTAACCAGAGAGGCAGTTTCTGTAAGCAGGGTAATAAAGATTAGGCTAGAAACAACACCAGAATGTTTCCTTCCTGCCTTCTTTACAGGATTAGCTCTGTAAAGCCGGGGGGGGGGGGGGGCACAAAATGAGATTTCTTCCAACAACCGGGTCTCCAAACTGTTTAGAAAGTTAAGAACTGGTTCAGTGGTGGGCTTCAAAAATTGTTCGAACCTGCTCTGTGGGTGTGGCCTCCTTTGTGGGAGTGTCTTGCCGCCCATGTGACCAGATGGGAGTGGCTTGCCGCCCACGTGACCGGATATGAAGATGCCGACAACACTTGTCAGAACCACCTTAAATTACCTCACACACAGCACTGGCATGCATAAGAATATGATGTAAACTTGTTTTTTAAAAGGCATCTTTGGTTTGCGTTAAAACAACTTCAACACACGCAATGTTCTGATTGCACCACAAACACAGTAGTCATCCTTACCTTTCACGGAGGCACTGAGTTTTATAAATATGAGCATGATAGTGTAGAATAATCATATCCAAGGACCAGTGGTGGGTTTCAAAAAATTTTGGAACCTCTTCTGTCGGTGTGGCCTGCTTTCCGGGTCCACTGGTGGAACCTCTTCTAACCGGTTCGGTAGATTTGACGAACCGGTTCTACCGAATAGGTGCGAACTGGTAGGAACCCACTTCTGAACTGGTTCTCCCGAATAGGTGCGAACTGGCTGAATCCCACCACTGGTGATGATCAGTGATTTCTCACTTAGCAAGTTCTAGGATCAGATAGTAGAAAACTAGCTCTTAATAGGACAACATGTATATGCAGTGGCACCACTAGGCATTTCTTGAAATGATTAAAAAAAAAATTACACAGCCACTCTTACTGTCATTGCCAGGCAAGAAGGACAACGAAACATCCATAACAAATCCATTTCCAAACATCAGTGTCTGAAGGCATTTAACTAAGGAGAGAGAGAAAAAAATAAAGTTTATTATTCACAGGGAACACTTAAGATATTTAATAAAAATATAGAAATCATGTATTAGTTATTACATTTCAAAGGCAAAAAATGAGCTTCAAAGCATAGAAGTAACACCCTGCCTCCATCTCCTTAAAGCAGTTCAGATTTAACCCATGGTTGCAAACAGGGGTGGGTTTCTCGCCCCGTTCCAACCAGTTCGGTTGGAACGGGGCCGGCAGCGTCCTCGTGCACGCGCGCAGATGCGTACTAGCGTCTGTGCGATGCTCCAGCTGCTCCTGGAGGATCGCGCAGGCGCTGTATGCGTCCTGCGCATGCGTGGAAGCGCAGAACTCGTCAAAATCGGGTAAGAAACGCAGGCGGGCGGGTGGGCCCTTCGGCGTTCCTGGAAGTTACTTACTTACGGGTTCGCCAACCAACCAGTTCGCGGGGACTGCCGCGAACCGCCTGAAACCCACTCCTGGTTGCGAAGCTGCCATATTGATCCTTCAAAAAAATGCATTTGATTTCAGAAATTGCAGGCAGATCCCATTTAACTGTCTTCCTGTGCTTTGAAGCACCTCTTTGCCTTTGAATCCAAAGTATTGCTCAGCTTGGCTAACTGTAGTCATAAAGAAATTTAAAATTTACCCAAGAGTAACGTAAACGGTGATAAAGCCCAGAGAAAATCAACAACAGAGAAGTTGGTTTTAGTCAAGGAAAGATGATAGTCAGAAGGCAACATAGGACTTTATGACAGCGGTGGTCATAATTCTTACTATAAATATCATAATACAAATATATTTATGTTGTGGCCCAGCAAGAGCCGTTGGAGCTGCCACCAGACTCCGACAGCGAGGGGCCCTATGAGTCAGCTCTGGAGGAGAGAGACTGGTTGGCCACCAGTAGGCGCCTGAGCCTTGGACCAGTGGGGAGGAGACAAGGGAGATTGATCCGGAAGCCAGCAGTGAGTTGTTCCTGGATGCCCGGCACCAAAGAGCTAATAGGCGTCAGGAACAGTTGCGCAAGTACAAGAGGTAATTGCACTCAGCTGGTGGTCATTAGGCTCCTTTCCAGACTATAAAAAGACTGCTTGTGCACATGCCCCTCTTGCAGAAGTCAACGCATTGACTAAAAGTTGGAGAACTTTTGTAACTAGCTTGGCAGGCTGGATTGCTGCCACGACTTATCTGTGCCGGCTTGCTGCCAAGGACCTGTCTATCTTTTAATAAATTCTGGAAAGTATCTTTGACTCGGAGTGTGCTTTGGTGTGGAACGAAGGGGGTCAGAACAATTGATTATATTATTATATTTCATTATTTATCCACAGTACCTGATGTTTAAGGGATGCAATGCTCTTGAGCAACAACTGGACTATCTTCAGCAATTGCTAGTTTATTTTCCACAGATGCCTGCAACTCTCATGCACCATGATTTATCCGTCTTATAATGACAAAGATTAAAAGTGTGTCGCTCTTTCAGTCATCTATAGCAAACAGCTTTCCAGACAACAAGATCTGAAACTGGTTCATATGAACTCTACTTGTTTATTCTTTGTGTAATAATTAAGCTGCAGTTCCACGTCAGCAACAAAAAGGAATAAAACAAACATGGAATGCATGTCAGCAACTCTGAAATACAGTCAAAATATGAAGTATGATGCAGCACTAGCATCTGTTCTATTCCAGCTGCTACAACCAGTAAAAACGAAGATTATTGCAAAAAAATAGGGAGTATCTCTGCGAGACATGATCTCTATTTTTTTTTTTGCAAGGAACACAATTTAAAAATGCTAACCTCGTATATTCATGCATTTCTAACTGGTTGGAGATGGGGCTTGATAGCGAAGCAATGCAGAGAGAGTCATTGCGCGAAAGGAAGGATTTTACCTTTTCTTCTCTCCATAATTAATTGCCAGCTGCTGTCTTGCTTCAAGTCCACACAAAGTGAAACAAGCATTGGAAGTCTTTGGGGTAGACAAGAATTCCCCAGCCTTTTTGGCTTTGTGGACCGGGGGGGGGGGGGAGGAGAGAGGGGATGGCTTGGCGCGACACACAAACATGCACACGAGCAGTTCCATTTGCGGCAAACACCAGCAGTTTGCACAAATAGAGCGCACGCACACACTCACCTGTTCACGCGAGTGGGGATGCGCACATGCTCACCCGCCATTTCCATGGTCTGGTTCCAAATGGCTCAAGGCGTGGAGGTGGGCTGCAGCCCAGAGGTTGGGGACCCCTGTGCCACAGCCTTCTCTTAGCCTAATAAGGTTAGTGTAGTGTTCTGACCCCCCTCGTTCCACACCAAGGCACACTCCGAGTCAAAGATACTTTACGCAATTTGTTAACAGACAGACAGGTCCTTGGCAGCAATCCAGCACAGATAAGCCCTGGCAGCAATCCAGCCTGCCAAGCTCACAATAATGTTCTCCAACATTAGTTCCTGCGTTGACTTCTACAAAAGGGGCGTGTGCACAAGCAGTCCTTTTATAGTCTGGAAAGGAGCCTAATGACCACCAGCTGAGTGCAATTAACTCCTGTAACTGCGCAACTGTTCCTGACGCCTATGAGCTCTTCGGTGCCGGGCATCCAGGAACAACTCACTGCTGTCGTCTGGCTCACTTTCCCTTGTCTCCTCCCCACTGGTCTAAGACTCCGGCGCCTCCTGGTGGACAACCAGCCTCTCTGCGCCCTGCTCAGAGTCAGAACCCTGTCCAGGGTCCTCCACATCCTCCAGAGCCGACTCATAGGGCCCCTCGCTATCGGAGTCTGGTGGCAGCTCCAACGGCTCCTGCTGGGCCACAACAGTGTAGGTACATTGTGTAGAATACATTTCCCTCATACACAAGAAATGAAGCAATCTGGAATATGGTGGTGGGCGGGGGGTACTTAAGGTATTCTTTGATACATGGTACCTTCACAGAGCAAAGGAAAGGGAATTTTTACCTTCTGTTCCTTGTCTGGACCAAATTTTGACGGTTGAATCTGAAGCTGCAGATGCTATTAGTAGGCTTGATGCTACGGCGTTTTCATTTCTCATGTAAACAGCATCTAATGCGCAGATTGCTTCGGTGTGACCTTCGAGGTGCACATCCTTCACAAGCTAAATTGAAAATTATAAAATCACAAAGAAGACTAGCCCTGAAATTCAAATGACAGTGTCATACGATTGTACAATTTTCAACTTTGTGCAGCCATGGAAATAACTGGAATGTAATACAAGCGTAACAATAGAGTTTGAACAGAGAAAAATAAGTACCTCTAGAACTTTGTGTTCAATTTTTTTCCCCACTCAATTAGAAGTCATGCACTCTACAGAGCTTTTATTTGCAATTTATATTGGATTTTACATTAGACTTTGCCAGGGTAAAAACTAAAATTTTATAGTGCTCAAAAAAACAAAAAGATATAGCATTTGCTTCAATGCCTTTCTGCAAGTATTCTAAAAGGTTCAGATAAATTGAACAAAAACGTATTTGAGAAAAAGTTTTAAGGCAAAGGAGAAAAGTAGCACAGATTTCCTAAATACAATAATCTCATGCTAAATGTTGGCTAAGTCATTTCGTGGCACGACAAAACCGCGCTCGACTAAGCCGCGCACGATTAAACCGCGTCGCTGACTTCATCAACAGGGCGACAACAGCGAGCGCGGAGAAAGAAGGGCGCTTTAAATAGCACTTTGAAAGCAAGCCGATTCAACTTAAAGTAAGGGTTAGCTTTAGGGTTAGCTTTAGGGTTAGCTTTAGGGTTAGGTTAAGGGTTAGGATTAGGTTTAGGGTTAGGGTTAGGTTAAGGGTTGGGTTTAGGGTTAGGTTAAGGGTTAGGTTTAGGGTTAGGGTTAGGCTTAGGGGGGTTAGGTTTAGGTTTAGGGGTTAATTTTAGGTTTAGCGTTTACAGCGTGCTTCTGTCTCCGTGCTGTTGTCGCGCTGCTGATGACGTCAGCTACGCGGTTTCGTCGAGCGCGCTTTAGTCAAACGCGGTTTTGTGGTGGAACCAGTCATTTAATGTATCTTCAAAGAGCTTCCAGGTGACATTTAGATAAAATATGCCTTTTATAAAACCTTATTTTTTTAAAAAAACTAAGTGCTCATCAGTTAATGATGAACAGGATTGGTTTTTTTAGATGAGCGATGTATGTAAAAATTTTTGCAATTGCATAATATTTTTCCAAACACATGTTCTGATTGCACCACAAACACAGTAGTCATCCTTACCTTTCACAGAGGCACTGAGTGTTATAAATAGGAGCATGATAGTGTAGAATAATCATATCCAAGGACCAGTGGTGGGTTTCAAAAAAATGTTGGAACCTCTTCTGTAGGTGTGGCCTGCTTTCCGGGTCCACTGGTGGAACCTCTTCTAACCGGTTCCGTAGATTTGACGAACCGGTTCTACCGAATAGGTGCGAACTGGTAGGAACCCACCACTGGCCCAAATCAAGGAACCACCAAGACCACTCCCATCAACACTGACACGCAAGCTATTAGAATATAGTAAACCCTACTCCCTATAGCACGATGTTACCTAGTTTAGTAATTAAACGTCTCCAAGAAGACGATCAAGCTCACAGTTCAATCCTGAACTACAAATATTATCTTCTATTCAGCATAATAAGCCGTGTCACATTTCATAATCCAACAGTAGTATTCCTGTTATTGTGGAAGAGATGGAAGTTGTTCTCTTACACAACACAGTTATATCTCCTCTTGCTGCTATAGCAGCTGGCAGTATTTAAGGTTGCCCAAAAAAAGACCCCAGTAAAAAAACCTCTCTCACACACACACACACACACACACACACACACACAGCATTGTAGCAGGTTCCAAAGTAAATAAGGCTGCAGTATTAAGGCTGATTACAGAGGATGATTCTTTTTCAAAGAATGAGCATATTTCTGTACTATAGCTTAGGCAAACTATATTTTGAGATTTCTTGTAAGCACAGCATGTGGCACTAATTATAGAGTTCAGATATCAAAGAATCTCGAGCATCATTTTAGAAAAGTTTCAAGTTCTTTGTACTGTAAACACAGGCTTTTAAGGAGCTCTGATTAGATTTTTTTTTTTTTTCCTTTTACATTAAGGACAAAATTTGCCATCTTCGTCATAGCTCAGACTCTTATACATAGGCGGTCCTCATTTTAGTGACTGCCTCGTTTAGCAACTGCCCACAGTTACAACAGTGATGAAAAAGTAACTTTAGAACCAATCCTCCAGTTTATGATTTTTGCAGGCCCTTAAAGCAAAGTAAGGCTTAAGTAAGGTCATACAGTATAGCTGTAGTTTTACTTCGTGACCTCTTCGCTTAACAACCAAGTTGCCAGTCCCCATTGTGGAATTAAATGAGGACAACTTGTATAACTATTTTTCATTTCATAATGTTTCTCACGATTAAATAAAGTTTGAACTTGGATGATAGCAATAGATTTTTGTGTGTATACACTGTTTTAACACAACACAATTGGAGCTGTATCTTTCATAATACTACAAGGAGATAACGTCAACAACTGATGATTTAAGAAATCCTGGTCTGGTTTCTTCTCTCGCTCAACTTATTTTTAAAAAGTCATATATACAAGGTTATGTCTTCACTTACCATGATATTTCTACATACCTTCTCATTTTGAATTTCCCAAATAATAAGAACTTTGTCTGAAGCACCAGATATTAATTCAGTTTCATAAGCTATTACACAGAGGGATATAAAAAGATTGAATAATCCAGGTCAAAATTGTTTTTCATGTACTTATCCAAGCTGCTCTTTTTAAGAATAAAATGTATTTGTACATAATGGTAGAACAGAGTTAGTTTTCACTTTATTTTGTCTTATCACTTCCAAAGGGGGGAAAAAAATAGGAGTCTTGCACTCTAAGGATAATAAATCAACATTCTCCAGCTTTACTCTCTGCAGAAAATTAATTCTGAAAAGACTATAGCAAACAGCCAGTATATTTTATAGTCATGCTCCCTGGTAATTTTAAAATGATTCCAACACATCTGGAGTCTAACAGATTGAAAAAGACAGTAAATCCTGAACAGAATCTCACAAATTTACTAGAATAAAATTTATTCATTCTGCTTTTCACTAAACAGATGATTTCATTCCTTTATCCAGAAAAATATGTAGAGGTTTATTACATACTTTTTGACAGTGCTTTGCTTAAAGTGCAGTGATTACTCACGGCAGACTTCCCTTTCATGAACTACAGCAACACAAAAGTTGCTGTTTTCTCACAGCAGCAACCTACCAAATGAAGTGAAAGAAGAGATACCAAATACCCCATCAGAGCTTCTAGAGCAGCTGGCCTCAACCATTCCAGTTCTGTGGACTGGTTGCATGGGAGGTGGCATAGCAATAGCAATAGCAGTTAGACCTATATACCGCTTCATAGGGCTTTCAGCCCTCTCTAAGCGGTTTACAGAGTCAGCATATCGCCCCCACAGTCTGGGTCCTCATTTCACCCACCTCGGAAGGATGGAAGGCTGAGTCAACCTTGAGCCGGTGAGATTTGAACCGCTGAACTGCAGATAACAGTCAGCTGAAGTGGCCTGCAGTACTGCACCCTAACCACTGCGCCACATCGGCATGGGGCGGAGGGAGGGCGAGAGGAAGGTTCTAGTTGTAGGAGCATATGTGTATGCATGGATGCAACTCCATTTGCACAAGTGGCAGGCTTGTGCATCCATTTGTGCAAATGGAGTTTTACATACTCGCTTACAGGACTCAAGGCTCATAGGGCCCCGTTTTACAGCACCAATACTGCCACCTGTTGGTCATTTATAACAGTAGAGGCATTACTTTTCATTTAAGGTGTGGGTGGGGGGTGTTTGTGTGGCTGCATTTTCGTATTGAATATAGTCTTCTCAGCAGATATTTATTTATTATGTATTAGATTTATATTCATTAAATCAAATCAAACTTATATCTTTTCCTCATTTTCCATTCATAGGAATTCTATTAATAGGAACAAATTCTTAGTTCTATTGGTTAAGAGATTCCTAACTCCTAGCATCCTGGCACCCCAAGAATCACAAAATAAGTCTTCAGTATTAAGTTATTAAGTGTAGCATTTTAACCCATTGTGGAGTATGAATTCGTGTGAATTGAGAGCTATTTCCTCTGCATATTAAGCTATTTCCTTAATATTTTTTACCTGACAGAATATTGAGAGTATACTTGGGGAATTCTTGCAAAATTTGTGGCGGTCTTATACCTCGTACATTCGTAAAATGGCTGCTGTGGACAATTTAGCAAGTTACAAAGCACTATTTTACCAGAACATTGCTTCCATATAATGTACATTTCCTATTTTTTAAAGAAACGTGTATTTATTTACTATAAATAACTCAATGCAATGAACATACTTAATACTTCTTCATTCTCCTATTTTCCCTGTAACAATAACCCTGCAAGATGAGTTGAGCTAAGGGAGAATGATTGACCCAAAGTCACCCAGCCAGCTTTCATGCCTAAGAATTCATGATCTCTGGTCCAGAATGCAGCCGCGCGAGCGATACTGGATGTATCTAGGTACACCCATGTTACACCTATCCTCCGTGAGCTGCACTGGCTTCCCATCTGTCTCCGGACACGCTTCAAGGTGCTGGTCATTAGCGATAAAGCCCTACATGGCCTAGGACCTGGATATCTCCGTGACCGCCTCCTGCAACATACCTCCCGGCGTCCAATAAGATCGCACGGGGCGGGCCTTCTCCGGGTGCCGTCAGCCACACAATGCTGCCTGGCGGTTCCCCGGGGGAGAGCCTTCTCTGTTGCTGCCCCGGCCCTCTGGAACGAGCTACCCCCTGAGATCCGGACCCTCCCCACTCTCTTGGCTTTCCGTAAGTCTGTTAAGACCTGGCTGTTCCGGCAGGCCTGGGGCTGTTGAGCTTGATTCAACTTCAGCCCCATTATAACTGAGTGCATGTTGTGGTTTTTTTTTTCTGTTTTAAACTTTATTGTTTTGTGTTTTTAATCTTTTTAATATTTTAATTGCTTTTACGTAAGCCGCCCGGAGTCCTTCAGGATTGAGCGGCATACAAATCTATTCAACTTCAAATTCCTGCCTAGCGCACTTTCTTGCCTTATCCACTAGACCAAACTGGTTAACTAGAGATTATTTTCTAATTTCTGGTTATTTTGCCATATTTCCAGGAAGGTCTATACATTTCCAGTTGAAGTATTTGGGGTTCAATTAACTTGAATGATCAAAAGACCATGTTGAGGTCAAGACGCACTACTAGAAATAAAAATATCACTGGCAGTTTGTTTACCCATATTTCATCACTCTTTTTTAATGAAAAAAAATCATGTGGGCAGGAACCTTGGTAGGTCACAATGCAGATTCCAGACTTCCTCAACATAAAACAGGAGGATTACCAAGTAGCTTGATTAAAAGCACTAAAATAGAAATATGGGGTTCGTGTTTAATTCATCTAGAACAGTGCTTCTCCACCTTGGCAACTTGAAGATGTCCGGACTTCAACTCCCAGAATTCCCCAGCCAGCATTCGCTGGCTGGGGAATTCTGGGAGTTGAAGTCAGGACATCTTCAAGTTGCCAAGGTGGAGAAACAGTGATCTAGAATCATGCCAGGTCATCAATTTGATTTATTAATGAAGCCACTGGACATAGTAGAGAAGCCACTTCACATATAGAAAAGTATCATTCCAACTTCTAAATTCCTAAAATGTTTCAAGCATGATTGGCCTAGAAATACCCTTCAGAGATGCATTTTGAATGTACAAATGTCCACCAGAGGGCACTCACACAACAATAAAATAACACTGATTTTTATGGACCAAGGGAGTGGAAAGAGATCAGTTAAAGCAGTTAATGTAAATTTTAGATTAACTGATAAATAAACGTTTTAGGGGGGAAAAATAAACTTTGACTATTATTTCAGGGTGTATTCAACGTGCATGATGTGGCAGTCCATGGTCGAATTAAGGCTTTCTTGTTATTATAACCCAAATAGTACTTCAGAGAACTTGCAGAACGGGGGGGGAGGGGGGGATCTCCACTCTGTACCCCAAACTTATGCATGTTTAAAATATTGAGAGTTACATAAATCCCATAATATGTTGGACCAGGACATTGGATAACCCAGTCTGTTGTTACTTGTTAATGAGCCAAGGTGGCGCAGTGGTTAGGGTGCAGTACTGCAGGCCACTTCAGCTGACTGTTATCTGCAGTTCAGCGGTTCAAATCTCACCGGCTCAAGGTTGACTCAGCCTTCCATCCTTCCGAGGTGGGTGAAATGAGGACCCAGACTGTGGGGGCGATATGCTGACTCTGTAAACTGCTTAGAGAGGGCTGAAAGCCCTATGAAGCGGTATAGAAGTCTAACTGCTATTGCTATTGCTAATTTTCACTATGGACCATCAAGTTGGGGTTTGTCTCAAACCTCAAACAGATTTTCTCCATGATGATCTGTCTCTGCTCTGGGTCTTTCAGCTCTTCATGTTTATTACATATTTTCTTCTATATTTAAATTGTATGTTAGCCTCTCAGAATTGCAGTCTGTGAATTGAGCACTCATAGAAATTGTCTGAATAAAATAACATGAAATAAATCTTTCTAGAATTTCCCACTGCTTTCCCCAAGCTTTGACGTTCTTCTAATTTCCATGTGCTGTTTTTCCACCCTTACCCAGTCTTTCACTTGCTAAAAGGCTACATACAGCTCTTTCGATCCTTTAAAAACAAGATCTTGTTGGCTTATGGGGCAAAATGCACCACATTTTCTACTACGCTGGGACAAAATGAGCAAAAATGCCACTTACATTAGCAGAGAAGGCTACGACAGTCTCTGTATCATAGCTCCCTCTACTGATAAGAAAAATACATTTTTTTCTTTTTTTATTATCACATATCCTGCCAAAGTAATAAACTTAAATTTTGAAATGAAATAATAAAATATCGAAAATCAATAAAATAAAATATGCATATATACATACATACATACATACATACATACATACATACATATATATATATACCTGTCTTTGTTCTTTTTGGAGTGTAGCATTTACCCGAAAAATCCAAAGCTTGGAATGGCTTTTAAATCAATGGAAATTTGGCTAATTGCAATGTATCGAGGCTATCACGGTGTTTTTTTTTCAGTGTTCCTATTTACAGTGCCTTCACTTTATAAATGAACACAAATTTTAAATTCTACATCAGCATTTTCTATTATTCTAGGTACAAAGTAGAGGCATCATAGGTTCCACCACAAAACCGCGTTCGACTAAACCGCGCTCGACGAAACCGCGTAGCTGACATCATCAAGAGGGCAACAACAGTGCGGAGACAGAAGCACACTGTAAACGCTAAACCTAAAATTAACCCCTAAACCTAACCCCCCTAAACCTAATCCTAAACCTAACCCTAAACCTAACCCTTAATCTAACCCTTAACCTAACCCTAATCCTAACCCTTAACCTAACCCTAAACCTAACCCTAACCCTTAACCTAACCCTAAACCTAATCCTAACCTTTAACCTAACCCTAAAGCTAACCCTAAAGCTAACCCTAAAGCTAACCCTTACCTTAAGTTGAATCGGCTTGCTTTCAAAGCGCTATTTAAAGCACCCTTCTTTCTCTGCGCTGGCTGTTGTCGCCCTGTTGAGGACGTCAGCGACGTGGTTTAATCGGGCGCAGCTTAGTCAAGCGCGGTTTTGACGGGTCACGGCATTATAAACAGGCAAATTCTGTGCACTGTACTTACATCCATCATTTCTGTGAATCCACTTAACACAATTAATTCTCCCAGTATGACCATTCAGTGTTCCAACTACTTTTCTTTTCTAGAGGGGGAAAAAAAACACATACAAGCCAATCATAAAAAGGAATTAGGAAAATATTGTTCTTCAAAAAAAAAAGTTAACTGCAGAGACGCTGAAATAGTATCTTATTTGAGATCGATGTTTTCAAGAATAACTGATGACAAGATTAAGGGGAGGTATTTTTATTGGTGCACAGATCAGACACGTCATCAATGACAAGTGGCTTGAAGATCTGTTAGTGGGGCTAAACCAGTGGTAGTCAACCTTTTTCTACCTACCGGCCACTAAATGGATCTTTCTTGATGGAAAAATTTCCTTACCGCCCACCAGTTTTTGCGCAAGTACTGAATATTTTTTAGAAAGGAGTGTTTTTTTAAAAAAAAGAAATGTACGTACATTTATCTTTTTTTTTAAAGTCACAACCCCTGGTATGCCCAAATATGGGAGGAAGGTCACACTTCCACTCTCTGTCTTCGGCTTGTCACAAGAGACCATCCAGACAGAAACCCAATATTTTTTTTTATTTTTTTTTTACTGTTGCCTTTTTGTTATATTTGTTATATTTATGCTGATAAATAAATAAAGGGAGACTAGTATAGATCTATTTCAAGCTATTTAGCTCTCATCAGCTAGTCATACCCATGTTGGGTTCGATTCCCAACATGGGTATGGCTAGCTGATGAGAGCTAAATAGCTTGAAATAGATCTATACTAGTCTCCCTTTATTTATTTATCAGCATAAATATAACATTTATCTTTTTATTTCTACTTTATGCACGTTTATAATGTTTTTTAACTTTATAACGTTTAATTAGAAAACAATAAAGTAAATTGAAATTAGCTTTACTAGTGATTAATGACATCTTTGAGGCTGATGCTGCGAGACTAAATATTTGAGATCTGGCTCGATTTTCGTAAGGAACAAACGAAGGTCTCCTCTTTCGGTGATATTCAGACGGTTTCTCTGTTTGCTCATAATATGATTAACCGCACTAAAGCCTGATTCTACAAGATATGTGGTAGCTTCTGCCTGTCCCTGCTATCAGTTTCCACTCCTCCCCTTCCTCTTCCCACGTGTTTGTGTGCACGCGCACTTTGGTTTATAGATGTGTGCGCTGGCGCATTCCCACTCGCTCAAAAGGAGGTTTTAACCTCCGAAGTCCCTAGCGCCCACCTGGAATCCCGAAACGCCCACTAGTGGGTGGTAGGGACCAGGTTGATGGCCCATGGGCTAGACAAAATTGCCTGGAAAACATTCAAGGATATTATTGAGAATTTTCTTGACATCTACATAGCACCAAACTACATTCGGCTGTTTTGACAAACTTACAGCAGACGGGGCCATGAAGTGCAACATATCCTTGAAGATTCCTTTCCTGCATTCACACATGGACTTTCTTTCCTGAAAAATCTAGGTGCAGTCAGTGAACAAACATGGAGAAAGATTTCACTAGGACACTGTCACAATGCAAAACCAGTATCAGGGCAACTGGAATCCATCAGTGCTAGGCAGTGGTGGGTTTCAAATTTTTTTAGAACCTCTTCTGTAGGTGTGGCCTTTGTGGGAGTGGCTTGCTGGCCATGTGACCGGGTGGGAGTGGCTTGCTAGCCATGTGACCTGGTGGGCGTGGCCAACTTGTAAATTGTGGTGAAACTCACTTGACAACGCTCTTGCTTAGCAACCAAAATGTTGGCTCAGAAACTCTGGCATTTGAAGCACGCAAGTCTTAAAGCTGTCAAGTTACAAGACCCTTGCACCCCTAACCCTTTAGAAAAAAAAAACCCAGAGGTGTTCAAACTTGACAGCTTTAAGACTTGTGGACTTCAACTCCCAGAATTCCTCCTCTCGTTCTTCATCTTGATGATGTGCGGACGGGCGGGGGGAGGGAGCTGGAACCGGTTCTAAACGACACTGTAGATTTGTGGAACCTCTTCTATAGAAGAGCTTAGAACTGGCAGGAACCCAGCCCTGGTGCTAGGTGACTATTGATGGACATTGCAGCGAAATGCATCGGACACTGAATACAAGCAAAAATCAGCAGCAGAACAATTTTGCTTTTTCTGATCCAGTACCTACGCTACAGTGCTATGCAGCATGATGACTGACAATTGTGTTCAGTTAACCAACGAATAGCATGAAAATGTATTGGAAACAGATCTTTTTCATCTGTGTATACAGTGTAGTACTGTTGGAAGAAATGTCCTTCTGGGTTCAGCTCCAAGTGGGGAAAAAGACACTGGAGACATGGAGGATGTTTGGAAAGATGGTTTATTGGTGGACAGGGCCATGTGGCTTGAGCCCTGAACAGAAAAGGTGATCACATGCTTCAATGTTGGTGGAGAAGAAGAGAAGGGCTGAAGGAGGGGCTTGCTAGGCTTTTTATAACCTGTTCAGTTCCACCTCTCTGTTTCCTGTTCCTGTGTAAGAAATGTATTCTGATTGGTTGTCAGACTCCCATGGGGCCATGCAGGGGCAACTCTCTGGGCTGTGTTTTGAATCCAGGTTTGGTTGGGTTCTCAGATGCCATGTGGTCAGTTGAGTAAAGGGCCAATATTATCATGCTTTAATCCCATCCCCCCTGCAGCTGAAGTGGTGAAGCCTTTATTACGTAAAGGGACTAGCTTGGCCTTCTTAATGGTCCATTGACAAAGTGGGGATGGGCAGGAAGCTACAGGCAGCTATTCTGTCTTTTAAAACATGTTTCTTTCTTTTCACACGCAGAGAAATTCTGCCTTTTCACAAGAAAGTGTATATTTAGCTTATTACCCCTACTGCCGCTCTTCATCAAATGCTGATGTTAAGGACAACTGAAGTTATTAAACACCGTACATGTTTTAACCTCTTTTTTCTAGAAGCCGCTTGCCATAGAAATAATCTCTTCTGTTTTTAATCAGTTTGTGAACTTGATCAGCCTATAAACTTCAGAGCAGGAAGGCAATGAAATTCTGGGCAATGACTTTCTTGGGCTTTTTATCGTTTTAATTTTTTAAAATAATTATTTGTTGTTCGCTTTGCTGTATGCCATTGTAGGAAGTTATCACCCAGCCCTCTCCCAGAAAAATGAAATATCCTAGGAAATATTGAAAAGGCAGAATATTTCTCTGGATGTGAAAAGAAAGAAACATGTTTTAAAAGACATAATAGCTGTCTGTAGCTTCCTGCCCATCCCCACTGTCAATGGGCCATTAAGAAGGCCAAGCTCGTCCACTTTACATAATAAAGGCTTCTCCACTTCAGCTCCAGGGAGATGGGATTAAAGCATGATAATATTGGCCCCAACTGACCACACGGCATCTGAGAACTCAACCAAACCTGGATTCAAAACACACCCTAGAGAGTTGCCCCTGCATGGCCCAAGGGAGTCTGACAACCAATCAGAATACAAGCTCAAGCTCAAGATCAAAGGCCAGAGGAGGCATAAAACCAGGGACTCAGCTTCTCTTCCTCCCTTGCTTTCCCTTCTGTTCTCTTCTCCACCAACATTGAAGGATGTGATCCCCTTTTCTGTCCAGGGCTCAAGCCATGTGGCCCTGTCCACCAATAAACCATCTTTCCAAGCAGCCTCCATGTCTCCTGTGTCTTCTTCCCCACTTGGAGACGAACCCAGAAGGACATTTATTTCATCAATAGTTTTAATTTTTTTTTTAACAATTATTTGTTGTTCGCTTTGCTGTATGCCGCTAAGAGTGACTTGGCTGTGAGATTGGCAGCTTATATGAATGTAATGTAATAAATAAATAAAAGAGGATTAATTTTATGCATCAAAATGTTATGGGAGTGTCATTGGCCACAATAAAGGCAATGTTCTGCTACATTTATGGCATTTATGCATATCCCAAGAAAATTCTGCAATCGTTTTTTTTATGTTTTTTTTTATTATATCCCTCTGTTTCATAAACTTCAGAAGTTGTCCCAGATCTCTTCCACGGTTTCATCTCTCCAACCTTGGCAAGTTTAAGACCTGTGGACTTCAATTCCCAGAATTCCTCAGCTAGCAAAGCTGACTGAGGAACTCTGGGAGTTGAAGTCCACAAATCCACTTTCTGTACCTATAAGAACACCAGGCGCAGAAACAAAGCGATTCACTTTTCCCCATTACTGGGAAGACAACCGACTAAGTTGCATCAAGACGCCCCAAGAAGAAGCAGGAATCAAAGCGCCCCACCCACCCACCCACCCACCCCGCGCCTCTACCCCAGGGAGCTCGCTAGCTAAACACGAAGAAGCCCCTCTGCACTAAAATCCTCGGCCTCCGCTCGCGCCTCACCTGTGGGTCATAGAGAATGACGGAGCGACAAGACCCGAACGCCAATAGAGTTCCTCTCCCCCAAGAGATCACTCCGGGGCCGGCGCGGTTAGCGGAGCAAGCGACATGGCACACTTCTAAGGAGGCTGCCATTTTCCCCCGCGCGTTCCAATGAAGTTGACTCCAAGCGGCCGCCGTCGAAAGGCTCGTCAGTAAAGCGGAAGCGATGAGACCAGTAGTTTCCCAACCTTGGTAACTTGACGATGCCCGGACTTCAACTCCCAGAATTCATGCTGGCTGGAGGATTCTGGGAGTTGAAGTCCGGGCATCTTCCAAGTTGCCAAGGTTGGGAAACACTAGGATAAAATCTGGCAATAGGTTTAAAAAAACGGGTTGGTGTGTGTGAGTGAATTTTTTATTATTATTATTATTTCGTTCTACAGCACCTTACAGTCATTATATCATCATTATTATGTCATCATACCTGTACATGTAAATGTTATTTCGCTTCTATGTTTATACACCTTTATACACAGTTCTCTCTCTCTCTCTCTTTCTCTATCTCTCTCTTTTGGATTGTGCAGAGATGGACAAATTAACACTAAAAATTAAAAGACAAAGAAGAGTCGGGATATTATGAAATTTGGAACAATTGGTATAAATGGCTGCAAAACAAGAATAAAATTAATTAAGCCAAAAACCAAAAACATATATATGTGTGTGTGTGTGTGTGTGTGTGTGGTATTTGTGCTGATAAATAAATAAATATATATAATATATATTATATTTATTTATTTATCAGCACAAATACCACATATATATATTATATTATATATTATATTATATATTATATTATATATATTATATTATATTATATTATATTATATTATATTATATTATATTATATTAATTATATATTATGAAATTTGGAACAATTGGTACAAATGGCTGCAAAGCAGGAATAAAGTTAATTAAGCCAAAAACATATATATAAGTTTTTAGCCCAGGTTCGAATCCCAGTAAGGGTATGGCTAGCTGATGAGAGCTAAATAGCTTGAAATAGATCTATACTAGTCTCCCTTTATTTATTTATCAGCACAAATAAAACACAAACACACACACACACACACACATATACATATGCATATACATAAACATATATATATATATATATATATATATATATATATATATATATATATATATAGTTGTATTTGTGTTGATAAATAAATAAAGGCAGACTTTATATATATACACATATATACATACATACACATATACATATACATATATACATACATATATATATATATATATATATATATATATATATATATATATATATATATATATATATATAATTGATTGAGTCAAAAACGTGTGTGTGTGTTTGGCTTAATTAATTTTATTCTTGTTTTGCAGCCATTTGTACCAATTGTTCCAAATTTCATAATATTCCGACTCTTCCTTGTCTTTTAATTTTAGTGTTAATTTGTCCATCTCTGCACAATCCAAAAAAATTTTGTATCACTAATTAATCCGAGGGGATATTATTTTGTTTCCAGCATTGGGCACAATGCTATTCTAGCTGTGGTCAGCAGATGTGTTAATATGTACTTAATTTTCTTTGTATATTTATTTCCCTTTGATTATTCCCAGCAGAAAGAGTTCGGGTTTGTATTTTATTTGTTCTCCTGTAATTTCTTGCACCCATTTTCAAATTTTTGTCCAATATTTTTAACTTTCCGGACAGGTCCACCATATGTGATAGAAAGTCCGTTGTATTTTTTTACACTTCTAGCAGGTCGGATTCATGTTTGGGTACATTTTAGCCAATCTCGTTGGTAGTAAATGCCAACGATAAAACATTTTAACTCACCCTAAACACATCATTCTAACCTCATCTTCTTAGAAATCAGTTGGCCTGATGTGACCATAACAGCTTCAGAAGCACTAAAGCATTTCTTTCCTAACTTTCTTTTCTTCTGGAGTCATGAGATCCAGATTTTGGACACATTCTGGAAGCCCATTTAAAGTATACTAGTTCAAAAATGATTGCCCTGTGATGCACCATTTCAAGCAGTTAAAGGTCATCGTGGCACGACAAAACTGCGGTCCACTAAAGCGCGCCCGATTAAAGCGCGTCGCTGACGTCATCAGCAGCGCAACAACAGCGACCACGGAGAAAAAAGGGCGCTTTAAAAAGCGCTTTGAAAGCAAGCCGATTCAAGTTAAGGTAAGAGTTAGGGTTAGGGTTAGGGTTAGGGTTAGGGTTAGGGTTAGGGTTAGGGTTAGGTTAAGGGTTAGGATTAGGTTAAGGGTTAGGGTTAGGTTTAGGGTTAGGTTAAGCGTTAGGGTTAGGTTTAGGGTTAGGTTAAGGGTTAGCGTTAGGTTTAGCGTTAGGTTAAGGGTTAGGTTTAGCGTTAGGTTAAGGGTTAGGTTTAGGGTTAGGTTTAGGGTTAGGTTTAGGGTTAGGTTTCGGGGGGTTAGGTTTAGGGGTTAATTTTAGCTTTAGCGCTCACAGCGTGCTTTTTTCGTTGTGCTGTGATGACGTCAGGTACGCAGTTTCGTCGAGCGCGCTTTAGTTGACCACGGTTTTGTGGTGGAACCAAAGGTCATGACTATAGCGTTTTAGTAGTATGGATATAGATAGGTAAAATCCCCATTTCCTACCTCAACTGGTTATTTGCTAACTCAAAAAGAATATTTAAAGAAAAGGTTGACAAATGCTGTTTTGTTCTTCTGCTTCACTCTTGTTAGAAATAAATAACACTTAATTATTCATGATGAGAGTCAATTGTTAACTTCTACATAATTTTTCCCATGTTTTCAGCAACAATCCAACAGACACAGGTTCCTCCAGAAAACAAAGCAACTTTTTTGAGAGATGGCATCATTTTCTTTAAAAAAAAACAAAAAACAAGCTATGTTTCCAGTCCTGCCCTTTTTATTTGAAAGAATGCACTCTTCCTACAGTAAAAATATTTGGAACTGTGGGTTTTCAGAGACTTTCTAATATGGAGTTGAGCCATTAACAGCAGCTTATTGTTGTAAATTCCACTGATTTGTGGTAGTAGACTTGAGTGGGATCTAAGCAACAGATATTGCTAAGCAACGGTTTCTGTTCTGGTTGAAAGACATGACAGGATACAGAAATAGTGTTATGGTGAATGAGAATGACGTCTGTAAAGCAGAATAGGGAGAAATCTTAACACATTCTAAGAAGAATGCAAATCCAATTTTAGGAGCATGCATATTATTGATAACCACCATTTTACTCAAATGAGTTAGAAGCATTTCTGGAGAATTCTATCCAAGTAAAATTGCCAGCTTTTTCTGCTGGCCTGTTCCTAAGTATTTAATTGTAGCAGGATACCCAGAGAATTGGCAGATGGAACTTTTTATCACTTATGCCAGGGGAAATTTCATTGGAATTAGTGGTACAAGAACAGGCCCTATATATTATGGCATAGACATCTGTTCTGACCCCCCTCGTCCCACACCAACACACTCCGAGCCAAAGATAAGTTATGGCATTTAATTAACAGACAGACAGGTCCTTGGCAGCAAACCGGCACAGAGAAGCTTGGGCAGCAATCCAGCACAGATAAGCCGTGGCAGCAATCCAGCCTGCCAAGCTCACAATAATGTTCTCCAACATTAGTTCCTGCGTTGACTTCTGCAAAAGGGCGTGTGCACAAGCAGTCCTTTTATAGTCTGGAGAGGAACCTAATGACCACCAGCTGAGTGCAATTACCTCCTGTACTTACGCAACTGTTCCTGACGCCTATTAGCTCTTCGGTGCCGAGCATCCAGGAACAACTCACTGCTGGCGTCCGGATCACACTCCCTTGTCTCCTCCCCACTGGTCCCAGGCTCAGGCGCCTCCTGGTGGCCAACCAATCTCTCTGCGCCCTGCTCGGTGTCGGAACCCTGTCCAGGGTCCTCCACATCCTCCAGAGCCGACTCATAGGGCCCCTCGCTGTTGGAGTCTGGTGGCAGCTCCAATGGCTCCTACTGGGCCACAACAGACATCATTTCATGCAAATTAAATATTGAAGGTAACTTAAACCCATCTGTTAAAAAACCTTTCATTGTGAGTTCCTTTCTACAAATTCAAATGTTTAAAACCACTGTCTGTAAACTATGTTCGTGTTTTAAAAGATATGGACAGGGAAAAGGAACTCCATCGCTAATCTCTTCAAATATATGCCCATTAGCAGGATTTGTTATATTTTTCTGCATGCCTTTGTATCATTATATCATTGCCCCTGTTCACTTTGCTCATGGAATTAGGAGAATCTAATTTGCTAGTATCTCCTCTGCTATGCACACTGGCAGGAGACCAACAGGAAACCAGGTCAAGCATTCTATGCCACACTCTTGATGGTTTTTCAAAGTCGATATCCGACAAATACAGAAAGTGATCACTTGCTAATTATGGTTGCCTGCAGTGTGTTAAAACATGCACTCAATCTCTCGTGCTGGCAAGACACAGATTACTTTCCTGGAATAGAACATGCCACTTAGTCAACAAGTTTAGACTATTGTTAGCTGCTTCTGTAACCAAACACTTCTTTCTATACAATTTCCTTAAGAGACTTAACATGTGTTAAGTGTGCTATATTGAGCCAAAACTCAAGATGTTACAGAATAACCTTGAATACTAAATGAATAATTTAGCATGATTAATTTAGCATTAATTATTAATATTATTTGTTAAATGTTAACAAATGTTTTAAAAAAACTTCAATATGGCAAATTTTAATTTCTTTAGCCAGATTATAGCCCTTTTATATATATTAGAATGGATGGGATGTTTTATGATGGCAGGAATAGCTAGGAAGCATCTCGTTAATTAATGTCAGCAATGCTTCATTCTGTGGAGTTTTATATCCCAGCATCCATTAACTATCAGATTACCAATTTTAATTTGATAATCAAATGCTTCTTCTTCCTCCCATTTAAGACACATAAGATCATTCTCAATATTTAAGACTGAGCAAAGCAATAGAATGAAATAATTAGGATGGCTGTAAAGTAAGACATTAAGGAAACTATTCTTGTGGAGAATTATCCTTGCCTTTATATAAATCTCTATTCGCTATATATTTTTTGTTTATTATGTTTGCTGATATTTATGATTTATGGTCTACACCACGCATGTCCAACCTGTGGTCCATGGGTAGGTATGGTTTTGGACAGCTAATAATATAGGCCCACACCAGTGGTGGGTTTCAAAAATTGTTCGAACCTACTCTGTGGGTGTGGCCTCCTTTGTGGGAGTGGCTTGCCGCCCATGTGACCGGATATGAAGATGCCGACGACACTTGTCAGAACCACCTTAAATTACCTCACACACAGCACTGGCATGCATAAGAATATGATGTAAACTTGTTTTTTAAAAGGCATCTTTGGTTTGCGTTAAAACAACTTCAACACACGCAATGTTCCGATTGCACCACAAACGCAGTCGTCATCCTTACCTTTCACAGAGGCACTGAGTTTTATAAATATGAGCATGATAGTGTAGAATAATCATATCCAAGGACCAGTGGTGGGTTTCAAAAACTTTTGGAACCTCTTCTGTAGGTGTGGCCTGCTTTCCAGGTCCACTGGTAGAACCTCTTCTAACCGGTTCGGTAGATTTGACGAACCGGTTCTACCGAATAGGTGTGAACTGGTAGGAACCCACCTCTGGCCCACACATTATAACATTATGACATTATTTAACATTATTGTGTGACTTATATATAACAAATGGTGTGTGTGTGTTTGTGTGTGTGTTTGTGTATACACATACATACGGTACATACATACATACCAGTGGTGGGTTCCAGATCCCGTTGCAATTGGTACAGTGCAATGGGGCCGGGCGTCCACCACGTGCACGCACACAACACATGCGCAGCGTGAGCATGCATACTTACTGCCTGTAATGCTCCAGCTGCTCAGCTGAGTGCCGCGCAGGCACCATATGCTCCATGCGCGTAGGCCCGGATCAGCTCAAATACAGGTAAGGAGGGTGGGCAGGCAGGAGGGTGTGGCCTCAGGAGCACCATACTTGTACGGTACCTGTGCTCCCAGCAGGCACCGGTATGCCCATACCAGGGCATACCAGTTGTATCCCACCACTGATACATACATACATACATACATACATACATACATACATACATACATACCAGGGGTGGGTTCCTGCCAGTTCTAACCTCTTCTACTGAAGAGGTTCCACAAATCTACAGTGCCGTTTAGAACCGGTTCCAGCTCCCTCCCCCCGCCCATCCGCACATAATAAAGATGAAGAGCAAGAAGAGGAATTCTGGGAGTTGAAGTCCACAAGTCTTAAAGCTGTCAAGTTTGAACAGCCCTGGGCATTTTTTTTCTAAAGGGTTAGGGGTGCAAGGGTCTTGTAACTTGACAACTTTGAGACTTGCGTGCTTCAAATGCTAGTTTCTGAGCCAACATTTTGGTTGCTATGCAAGAGCGTTGTTAAATGAGTTTCAGCACATTTTACAAGTTGGCCATGCCCACCCAGTCACGTGATTGCCAAGCCACTCCCACTCAGTCACATGGCTGACAAGCCACTCCCATAAAGCAGGCCACACCTACAGAAGAGGTTCTAAAAAATTTTGAAACCTACCACTGATACATACATACATACATACATACATACATACATACATACATACATACATACATACATACAGTTTCTCTTCACTCAATGTGGCCTAACCAAGCCAAATAACTGCCCCATGTTATATGGTCACCCAGCTAACATGTGACTCCGTGTCTCTAACAATAAAAACAATAATAAACAGAAAAAATATTTGTCTGTTACATCCCGCACCTAAAACATTTTTCCAAAGGTTCTCAAGACAAGAATCTGATCTTTGTGCTTGCGCTTTCTTTTTGAGGAGCCGAGATGGCACAGTGGTTAGGGTGCAGTACTGCAGGCCACTTCAGCTGACTGTTATCTGCAGTTCAGCGGTTCTAATCTCACCGGCTCAAGGTTGACTCAGCCTTCCCTCCCTCCGAGGTGGGTGAAATGAGGACCCAGACTGTGGGGGCAATATGCTGACTCTGTAAACCGCTTAGAGAGGGCTGAAAGCCCTATGAAGCGGTATATAAGTCTAACTGCTATTGCTATTGCTATTGAGGCTAAGACATATTTTAATGTCTCAATGCACATTTTTTTATGGGAATAATTTCCAATCACCTTCTGAAATTTCTTTCTTGCTTTCATTTTCTCAATTTAGCCAGCAGCCCGGAAATTCCATGCACTTAATTAGGTTCAAACATGCTTAACTTCCAAGATTAACCAAGAAGGGCTAAATATGCCTATTTGCTGTGGTATACTTACTCTAATGGTGCATGTGATTTTCTGGAATTGAATATTTTGGTTGCATATTTTGAATATGTAAATGTTATCACTTAAATATATCTGGTGGCCACAGAAAGATGCTAGTGCGAAAAATTGCATTCTTGATTTGAGTGCAAATCTTGATTTCCATATGTACAGATATTATTTTGATTTATTGTATGTTTGCAGCTATCATGCATAATTGTATCCAATGCTCTTTAAAAATGCTATGTGACCACACAATTTGTTCATTTGAGACCAGGGTAGCATTAGTCCCTTTGCAATATACTCATAAGAAATTGTATTCTGCTACCAATAGGATTAAAGTTTACAATATTGTAGCCTTATGATTCGATCAATTAAAGCTGAGGGTTTTGATTTTTCAAGAGTATAAACTCCTTTCCCATTTTCAAAGACCTTTGAACCTTTTCTGAAATTGTAGCAAAAGAGACAGTAGGTCTTCTGGTTATGTTCTGACCCAGTCTTAGCAGAAACAAGAAACAGACTCCTTATCACAAAAAAAACCCTCTTTATTTATCTCCTGGGAATTAATGGCATTTACACACCAAAAAGTCCAGCAATAGTCTTTCAAAGAGTTAACTGCAGTAACAGACCTCATTAGTTCCTTGCGATAATTGCCAGGCCATGAGCTCCCAGCCCCGATGAGCCAAATCTTCAGAAATCCAAACTGTTGTCTCCTATGACCACCACTCCCCTTCGCTTCTATTTATTCTCCAGCCAGGGAGAGGCCATTCAGTGTCAATGTGTGCCCTGCTTCCCAAATCAACTCCTTGTTCTCAGTTGTTCTCCTCTTCTAACAGCTCTGTGCATATGCACATCTGGAACAGGCCCCAGCTGTTCTTCCTCCCCACTTATCTCAGCCTCCAAAGGCAGCTGCCTCTTTGCTGGCTGGGAAATGTCGGACAGCCCTGGCTCTATCTCTGTGTCCAATGCAGACCATCCATCAGAGCCTTCTCCAGACTCCAGAGCTGGCCCAAGTTCCTCCTCAAACTTCTCATTGTCCAAGCCTGCGGCCAGCTCTGCTGGCAGCTGGCGGGCCACAACAGGTTATTGCTGACCAGTTCCAAGACTTCCTCACCACTGGTCATACTAGGTTGGGTGTTCTGACCCCCCTCTTCCTACACCAAAGCACGCCGAGACAAAGATACTTCAAGGATTTATTAACACACAGACAAGGCCTTGGCAGCAATCCAGCCTGCCAAGAGAGCCACAATAACTTCTCCAGCTCTAGTAAATACGTTGATTCCTGCAACAAGCGTGTGGAAAGTCATTCCTTTTATAGTCTTGAGAGGAGCCTAATTACCACCAGCTGAGTTCAATTATCTCCTGTAACTGCGTAACTGTTCTTTACGCCTATTAGCCCTCCGTTGCCGGGCATCCAGGATCAACTCCCTTGTCTCCTCCCCACTGCTCCAATGCATGACATCAGGATCACACTCCCTTGTCTCCTCCCCACTACTCCCAGGCTTGACTTCAGGAGCCCGTTCCCTTTGGCGCTCACCGCTGCTCCATGCCTCAGGTGCCTCCTGATGGCCAACCAGCCTCTCTGCGCCCTGCTCGAAGTCAGAACCCTGTCCAGGGTCCTCCACATCTTCCCGAGCTGACTCGTAGGGCCCCTCGCTGTTGGAGTCTGATGGCAGCTCCAATGGCTCCTGCTGGGCCACAACACTTGGGTGTGATACATAGTTCAGCGGTATAGATCCTTATTATCTAACATGAATTTTTTCATGTTTATGGCAAAAGTAAAAAATGAGACCCTCCCTGCTTGTCCTTCTGTCTCTTCTACACATTCCATTCTAAATAGGTATCCATTTTAAATAACCTTTAGCACCTTTTTCCTAACTTGGAGAAGGAGAATGCTTATAATATATGTATATTTGGCAGGAAATTCTTAAGAAAACAGAAAATGTAACTTTTCTCTAACAAGCTTTTGTCCCATCCCTGAAAACACTGACAAATTTATACTGAATTTATTGAGGTTACAGATCTTTATATCATAAGTGGTACAGATACAATAACAAACTATAATTAGCACATGTAATACTCTCTTTATTTCATTCATCTTGCCCATTACTTTAAAAAAATCCAGCTTCCTTTTAAATGTTAGACAGTACTTTGGAAGTTATAACGACTTCAGTTATCTAAAGAAGGAATTTCATAAAGAAGTAATGAAAAACATAACCTCATTCCTCTGAACTGATCTGATAAGGTGGTATTAGCTTCAGAACTGTTGATCATCCTGACTTGTTTTTTTCTCCTTGCTATGCCACTTTGGCAATTTATAAGCAGTTGAGACAGCATGCTGAATATTATAACATTTTATCTCTCTTTCAAATCAAAGCAGCACCCGAGAATGCAAGGCACAGCTTATTTATGGGGTGTTTGAACTTAAATAAAATCCGCTTCTTGTTTTCTGACATTATCTCTCTCACATTCTGTTCTCTGCCTCTTTTACCTTCTTAAATTCTTGGTTATACTATATAGAATATGACATGAAATGTATAAAGGTGTTAGTGAGACAGCAAAGGGCTGGAGCTTCCAAAACAAACAGCATATAGCCAAAGTACATACCATTTGTGAGTGAAGTGTATTAATCTCCTATTCCAAGGACTTAAATGACAAAACAACCATCATTAGCATGTGGCGCTAGTATTGCCCCTTTTGGACACATGTAGAGACCTTCCATTGTAATGGCACATGATAGTTTTGTCTTTGGCCATGTCCTTCCTACAAGCTGACCCCATCTGATTCCTGTCTCCTATGTTTGCCTGTTTTTTTAGATAAAAATAAACTCCGAGCAGGGCGCAAAGAGGCTGGTTGGCCACCAGGAGGCGCCTGAGCCTTGGACCAGTGGGGAGGAGACAAGGGAGAGTGATCCGGACGCCAGTAGTGAGTTGTTCCTGGATGCACGGCACCGAAGAGCTAATAGGCGTCAGGAACCGTTGTGGAAGTACAGGAGGTAATTGCACTCAGCTGGTGGTCTTTAGGCTCCTCTCCAGACTATAAAAAGACTGCTTGTGCACACGCCCCTCTTGCAGAAGTCAACGCATTGACTAAAAGTTGGAGAACTTTTGTAACTAGCTTGGCAGGCTGGATTGCTGCCAAGGATTGTCTGAGTTGCTGCCAAGGTCCTTATCTGTTTGTTATGCTTGGCTTTCAGCCACCGAGGTTTTGGATGCTTGTTAATAAAGTACATTCCAGTTAAGCTTGTCTCGGCATTCGTTACTGGATGGAGGAGGGGGTCAGAACACAAATGTATGTATAGTCTCAGAGCCATGGCATGTCTAACTTGATCCCGGTGCATTATTTTGAGTGGGATAGGACCAGGAGAGGTAGGAAAGCCCTGTCTTAGTCAACCTGATGTGCCAATAAGTAACCTTTGTTGGGTATCCTACTATCAAGGACAACATGACAGGAGGTTTTCTATATCCATATCTTTAGATATGTGAACTTGCTTTGAAAGATCTACCCACATTATTTAAATAGAATTTTGTTTCCTATCTTAACTTTTTCAGAAACATCCAACAATGCTTTTATTGTCCTCACCTTAAAATATTTGTCGTCTTGTTTTTTGAGACAGGATATGGTAAAAACCTGTGTTTTGGCTTTCCTAGTTAATTTCAGGTGAAAACTAACAAACATCCCTAATACATTGCTTCCAAAACCTACCTGTCCTTGCAGCTATGTTTCAAGCCAGGGACGTGCAGTTAGGGGAGGCAGAGAAGGCAGAGCCTCACCACTGTCATCATGAAAAGAAAAAAAAATGTAAAAGGAAAAAGGCTGAACTAGTTGCTGCCAGAGTCACAGTGGATGATTCTGCTTAGTGCTTAACTGTTTAAAAAAGCCTCTAAAAAAATGCCCTCTACAGGAGGTGGCAGGAGAACGAGGTGCCTCATCTAGTCTGACTTTATGATCACACGAGCAGAGCTAAGCCAGGGTTAAAAGCCGAAAAATTCTTGACGTAGATGAGGCAGGTCATTCTCCTGCCTCCTGTAGAGGGCATTTTTTTAGAGGCTCTTTAGAGGCTCTGGGAGCAACTAGCTCAGCCTGATCTCAACTCTTGCTTTTTTCCTTTTACATTTTTTTTCCTTTTCATGATGGCAGCCAAGAGCAGAGTTGAAATCATCTCTGAAACAGCTGGAAAAGATACGTGTGTGAGTCGGAGGGAGGGGGAGGAATTCAAAAAGTTTGATTGCATGCAGAGCCACATTGCCTTTTCAAGCACACACACACACACACACACACCTGGATAAAAGAATATAAGCCCAGCTTCACTGATTACAAGTTTGAAAAGGCAATGTGGCTCTACCTGCAATCAAAGGCTCGGATCGGAAGGCAGCAGGGGAATGGGGTGGAGGGGTATGGCAGAGGAGCTGCTTTCAAGCCATTGGAAAATATATCCAATCCAACTTCTGTGTTTGTGTTTGTTTGAGAGAGGGGGGAGGGAGGGAGAGAGGGAGAAAGGAGGGGGAAGGAGAAGAAAAAGAATGAAGGAAAACTTTTTCGCAAAGGAGAAAAACAAATGCTGTCGCTTTAAATCGGAACTGAGCATGCCTGGCTGTGGAATTCTGGGAGTTGAAGTCCACAAGTCTAAAAAAATTTGAAACCCTTGTGTCAGTGCCTCACCAGCCATAAACCTCACCGCACGTCACTGGTTTCAGGTATGCTATATTTTCTGCAACGCCACCACACACATAAGAATTATTAAACCACTCAAGTACTTTATTAATAAGCTGTAGCCTATATGAGGCCATGGCATTGCACTTTCTCAGGTGATGGGTGGCAGGACCATTGCTGCATGCAGACCTGAAACCTTCTCACAAGCCATAAGAAATAATAGGGCAGTGATACTATTATGGAACAAGATCCTTCAACAAACCTACCCTTTCCTCCCAAAATAAGACTTATCTGCATAATTAAGCCCAGTTGGGCTTTTGAGCACATGTGCTAAAATAAGCCCTACCAAAAAAATAAGGCCTCCCCAAAAATATTGCAACACAGCAGCAGCCATGAGATGACCATGCTCACTGCCTCCTGCACCTCAAAAATAATAAGACCTCCTCAAAAATAAGACCAAGCACTTATTTCGGGGTTCAAAAGAAAATAAGACCCTGTTTTACTTTCGGGGAAACACGGTAGATGTCTACTTTGCCCCCACATCTACATTAATAGAACCATTTAAGCCCCAACAAATATATCAGATTAGAGATATATTTGCCTTCCTATGCCCCTTTTCTACTAAGATATATAGACCATTGTTCTGACCCCCTCCTCCGTCCAGTAACAAATGCTGAGACAAGCTTAACTGGAATGTACTTTAATAGCAAGACACCAAAACCTCGGTGGCTGAAAGCCAAGCATAACAAACAGACAAGGACCTTGGCAGCAACTCAGACAAACTCAGGTAGCAATAAACACAGATAAGGCTTGGCAGCAATCCAGCCTGCCAAGCTCCCAGTACTGTCCTCCGAGATTCAATCCTGCGTTGATTTCCGCAAAGAAGGCCGTGTGCACAAGTAGCTTTTTATAGTCTGGAGAGGAGCCTAATGACCACCAGCTGAGGACAATCACCTCCTGTAATTGCATAATTGTTCCTGATGCCTAGTAGCTCTTCGATGGCGTGCATCCAGGAACAACTCACTACTGGCCTCCGGCTCACTCTCCCTTGTCTCCTCCCCACTGGTCCAAGGCTCAGGTGCCTCCTGGTGGCCAACCAGCCTCTCTGTGCCCTGCTCGGAGTCGGAACCCTGTCCAGGGTCCTCCACGTCCTCCAGAGTCGACTCAGGGGGTCCTTCGCTGTCGGAGTCTGGTGGCAGCTCCAACGGCACCTGCTGGGCCACAACAGACCATTATCTGCCAGCAATGCACCTCTGAATTCTACATAGGAAAAGGGATCAAATTTTGTGCAAAACTATTAATGGGTGTGATTGATTTCAGGCTCAAAACAAAGACGAAGTAACACCAGAAGTTACAACCCCCAAGGATACTATATGGTAAATATCAAAGTACCCATTTGGGGGGGGGGGGGAACCCTAGATTTTAGCACCACTGTTGAACAAACAATTGCTGAACATCATCAAAAAGTTTCAGGCAATCTCAGAAGATCTCAATTTCACATGAAACCTGCATCTGTATATTTAATCTGTCTTCCCCTCCTTCCCTCCCACTTCATCCCTAATAAAATCCCACTTCAACTGAACCACTCCACATAACGCATAAGTATTTGTGAACTGCAGCTATGATTTGATGGAATGAGCTGCAGTTCACAAATACTTATGTCTTTTAATAAAATGTGCTGGTGGGAAAAGGTTTTACTGGGCTTCTTTCTTGCTACCACATAATAAATAATGCTGATTTGCTGAAAAACATTAATCTTTTTTTTCCTCCTCTGTCAGACTACTGGATGTACAGAGGCCATTAAAACCTAGCATGTGCTTTGTGTACATCCTCTCTGACAAGAAATTAGGGTTTAGAACCTCTTCTGTGGGTGTGGCCTGCTTTGTGGGAGTGGCTTGCCAGCTATGTGACTGGGTAGGAGTGGCTTGCCGGGCATGTGACTGGGTGGGAGTGGCTTGCCAGCCATGTGACTGGGTGGGAGTGGCTTGCCAGCCATGTGACTGGGTGGGCGTGGTCAACTTGTAAAATGTGGTGAAACTCACTTAACAACGCTCTTGCTTAGCAACCAAAATGTTGGCTCAGAAACTCTGGCATTTGAAGCAAGCAAGTCTTAAAGCTGTCAAGTTACATTCCTAACCCTTTAGAAAAAAAACCCCAGGGGTGTTCAAAGTTGACAGCTTTAAGACTTGAGGACTTCAACTCCCAGAATTCCTCCTCTCGCTCTTCATCTTGATGATGTGTGGACGGGTAGGGGGAGGGAGCTGGAACCGGTTCTAAACGGCACTGTAGATTTGTGGAACCTCTTCTATAGAAGAGGTTAGAACTGGCAGGAACCCAGCCCTGGGTCTTAAGTACGAAAAGACAAAGCAGGACATCTGCTATATTTCTTCTCAGAACTTTTTCCTTGGTCTCTTTCTTCAGGATTAATTCACTGCTTCTCTGAAGATGGGTTTCCATTGGAAGATCTATCTCCCAAACCATCCATAATAGGTCCTGTGTGCCACCACTTCCAATGCTCCGGTTCTGGCTGCAAATTGTAGGCAGTGCATTGGATCGTCCGTCCTGGGTTCTACTGTACAGGGAAGAGGCAGTGAGATTCTGCTCTGAGATGTGTATTTTGTAATTCTTTTGTCTCTCAACTTTATCTTGAAAAATATTCTGTATAACTAAGGTGCTGAACTAGATACGGGTATTTTTGTTCTTAACTTAAAGATATCTCTGAGTGCAGCTGCTTTTTAAAGATGAGTACTACTGTGGTAGATCTCTGAATGTGCAGGTGAAACTCGAAAAATTAGAATATTGTGCAAAAGTTCATTTATTTCAGTAATGCAACTTAAAAGGTGAAACTAGTATATGAGATAGACTCATTACGCGCAAAACAAGATAATTCAAGCCGTGATTTGTCATCATTGTGATGATTATGGCTTACAGCTCATGAAAACCCCAAATCCACAATCTCAGAAAATTAGAATATTACATGCAATCAATAAAACAAGGATTGTACATAGAACAATACTGGATCCCTGAAAAGTATAAGCATGCATATGTACTCAGTACTTGGTTTGGGCCCCTTTTGCAGCAATTACTGCCTCAATGTGGCGTGGCATGGAAGCTATCAGCCAGTGGCATTGCTGAGGTGTTATGGAAGACCAGGATGCTTCAATAGCGGCCTCCAACTCTTCTGCATTGTTCAGCCTCATGTCTCTCATCTTTCTCTTGGCAATGCCCCATAGATTCTCTATGGGGTTCAGGTCAGGCCAGTTTGCTGGCCAATCAAGCACAGTAATCCCTTGGTCATTGAACCAGGTTTTGGTGCTTTTGGCAGTGTGGGCAGGTGCCAAGTCCTGCTGGAAAATGAAGTCAGCATCCCCATAAAGCTCGTCTGTGGAAGGAAGCATGAAGTGCTCCAAAATCTCCTGTGATGCAGGAGGCCGACTAGGTCATGCTAACCATCGCCACGCCCACCCAACAATGGGGCAGCAAACCCGTTGCTGGAACTTTAGAAGCCCACCCCTGCACAGAAAGACATTTCAGTGATCCTTGTGCGAGTACAAGTTGCACTACAGAATGAATAGCCCTAAAATCCAAAAAAGATCACATGTATCTATTAGTGTACAAAGAACCAGTTGTCTCTGCAACCGAACATATCATTTCAAGTTCCATCTTATTCATCTATTTTGTATTCATCATGCCCAATTTTAGGACAATTGCATGATGCAGAAATAGTTTTTTCTAATTACTATGAAAACGCTAGGACTTAAATTTTGTGGACTGTGCTCAACTGGAACAATTTATTCCTTCCCTCCTCTGGAATTGTTGGTGCTTCTTTCAGTAATGTCCTTCTGCTCCCCAGGCACGACAGGAAATGCAGTTCCAAAAGGACCAAACTTGCATGTTCTCTTGAGGATACATTATTGTATTGTATTGTATTTATTTGTCTTGTATGCTGCCCACTCCCGAAGGACTCCGGGCGGCTCACAAAAGACAAGGGAAGGGGGATAAATAGACAAAGACAACACTTTAAAAACACAACATTCACAATTTCCGTGGGGCTGGATGTTTCACAAGCCCCCCGGCCTGCTGGAGCAGCCAGGACTTGGTGGCTTCGCGGAAGGCCAGGAGGGTAGTAAGGGTCCGGATCTCCACGGAGAGGTCATTCCAGAGGGCTGGAGCTGCAACAGAGAAGGCTCTCCCCCGGGGAGTCGCCAGCCGACATTGACTGGCAGATGGAATCCGGAGGAGACCTAACCTGTGAGATCTTATCGGTCTGCGGAAGGTAATCGGCAGGAGGCGGTCTCTCAGGTACCCAGGTCCGATGCCATGTAGGGCATTATTTACAACTACCGTTGTAAGTATTTTCTCAAGTAGATATTTTTTCTCAAGTGGATAGCGGTAAAACAGATATATTGCAAATAAAAAACCAAATCACTTTATGGGGACAGGAAAACCTGAATGAAACCTGAAAGATGGCCAGATTTCTTGGTCTCAAAAGGTTAAATGTCATGGAGCTAAAAGAGGAGAGAGCTGGACGTCAGAAAGATGTTTGCCTGCCAGCAAAATGAAATTGGCAAGTTCTGGGGTTAGGAGAATTTCCTTGAATATCACCTCTTGGTGCTCATGATTTGTGTCTCTTGTTGCTACTATACCACATCTCAGTGGTGTAATTTTAAGCTATCTGAGTCTCCAGAGCTCTTCTGTTAACATACATCTCTATATCTTTGAGTGGACTGAAATGTTTGCCATCGTAAATTGCCCTGTCCTGATCTCCAAGCTCTGTTACCTGCATCAGTAACAAGACCATTGAGTAGTACTTTGTTCACAGTTTTGTAAAGAACATTAAAGGAAATAAATTGATGGATTTCCCCTAGCTAAGCTTCATTTCCCCTCCGGTCAACTTGCAGGAAAAGATAGTTCCCTGCCTGAGCTGGGGGTTGGACTAGAAGACCTCCAAAGTCCTTTTCAACCGTGACCCGTCAAAACCGCGGTCCACTAAAGCGCGCCCGATTAAAGCGCGTACCTGACGTCATCAGCAGTGCGACAAATACGCGGAGAAAAAAAGGCGCTTTAAAAAGCGCTTTTAAAGCAAGCCGATTCACATAAAGGTAAGGGTTAGGGTTAGGGTTAGGGTTAGGGTTAGGGTTAGGGTTAGGGTTAGGGTTAGGGTTAGGGTTAGGGTTAGGGTTAGGGTTAGGGTTAGGGTTAGGGTTAGGGTTAGGGTTAGGGTTAGGGTTAGGGTTAGGGTTAGGGTTAGATTTAGGGTTACGTTAAGCGTTAGGGTTAGGGTTAGGGTTAGGGTTAGGTTAAGGGTTAGCGTTAGGTTTAGCGTTAGGTTAAGGGTTAGGTATAGGGTTAGGTTTAGGGTTAGGTTAAGGGTTAGGTTTGGGGAGGGTTAGGTTTAGATTTACGCGTTAATTTTAAGTTTACCGCTCACAGCGTGCTGTTTTCGTCGCACTGTGATGACGTCACGTACGCGCTTTCATCAAGCGCGCTTTAGTCTACCGCGGTTTTGTGGTGGAACCCTTTTCAGCTCTGTTACCATTCCATTCTGCGCCAAGGTGGCACAGTGGTTAAATGCAGCACTGCAGGCTACTTCAGGCTGACTGCAGTTCAGCAGTTCAGCTGTTCAAATCCCACCAGGCTCAAGGTTGACTCAGCCTTCCATCCTTCCGAGGTGGGTAAAATGAGGACCCAGATTGTTGTTGGGGGCAATATGCTGACTCTGTAAACCGCTTAGAGAGGGCTGAAAGCCCTATGAAGCGGTATATAAGTCTAACAATTGCAATTGCTATTGCTATTCTATTCTGTTCTGTGCATCACTCACATTATTGGCTGGGGAGGAAGCAAACACTGACAGTTAGCTAAACTGGCAAACTAACTGTTAAAAAGTACTTGAGTGCTTTATCTTCCATGAGAGGCTGACTATCATCTGGCTCCTTTTAAACATAGGTTTAACGTTATCGTGGAACCTAGCTATTCTGGAAAATTGCTACTTATGAAAAAAGAAGGAGCAGGGAAAGTGTAACCCTAAAGGCCAAAATCAACTAATAGGAACTTGAAGAAGTCATCTCCAGTACTATCCAGGTGGCATCTCAGCAGAGGTGGGTTCCTACCAGTTCGCACCTATTCGGTAGAACCGGTTCGTCAAATCTACCGAACCGGTTAGAAGAGGTTCCACCAGTGGACCCGGAAAGCAGGCCACACCTACAGAAGAGGTTCCAAAAATTTTTGAAACCCACCACTGGTCCTTGGATATGATTATTCTACACTATCATGCTCCTATTTATAAAACTCAGTGCCTCTGTGAAAGGTAAGGATGGCTACTGCGTTTGTGGTGCAATCAGAACATTGTGTGTGTTGAAGTTGTTTTAACGCAAACCAAAGATGCCTTTTAAAAAACAAGCTTACAACATATTCTTATGCATGCCAGTGCTGTGTGTGAGGTAGTTTAAGGTGGTTCTGACAAGTGTCATCGGCATCTTCAAATCCGGTCACATGGGCAGCAAGCCACTCCCATCCGGTCACATGGGCGGCAAGCCACTCCCACAAAGGAGGCCACACCCACAGAGTAGGTTCGAACAATTTTTGAAACCCACCACTGCATCTCAGGTGGTTAGTATCAGGAAGAGACAGAAAATCCAACCAAGGATATTTTTTTCCTTGGAAAAGAGGGACTGAAGCAGCATCCTTCTATTTGGGAAACTGAATTAAACCCCTTCCCAAGAGGAGGGGAGACCACACATAAAGTACAGAGGTAGAGGTATGTTGCCTATGTCTTTGATTTCAGTGAAAGAAAAAGGCATTCATTAATCACAATGGTTCCAATTATTATCTGATTCATTAGGAGGAACTGAGTTTCTGGGCACAGATATCTCTCTCCCCTCCGCCCCAACCTGGATCCCTTCAGGCAAGCAGAATATTAGCCAGACTGCAGACGTTAAACTTACAAATAGGAAATTTAAACTGCTGAGAACTGATGTTCCTTCCATCGCTTCTACATCTGCCTTTTGAATTTTAACTGCTTAGAGTTGCTTCAAAAAAGTTTGCTTCTTTAATGTTTTATTTGAACATTCTACACGCTACCAATAGGTGGGAAAACACAAAAATCACTGAATAAATCAATCACATCAGCCAGTTGCTCGCTGGATTCCAATTCTGGAGATGTCGGTGAATTCCTCCTCTCCTCTTGAAAAGATAATAATATTAGTAATTAGTAATTTAATTTAATAAATTTATATGCCGCCCAATCCCGTAGGACTCCAGGCTTACAGAACAAGATAAAAGTTTTTAAAAGTGAAAATAAAAAGAGAAACAATTTTAAAAACAACACACCATACATTCCGTCTAAGTGGGGCTGGCCCTTGTTCGTGAAGTCAACCCCCAGGCCTACCGGAATAGCCAGGTTTTAGTGGCTTTATGGAAGGCCGAGAGAGTGGGAAGGGTCCGGATCTCTACGGGTAGATCGTTCCACAGGGCCGGAGCAGCTACAGAGAAGGCCCTCCCCTGAGGGGCCACCATCCGGCATTGTCCGGTCGACAGCACCCGGAGAAGGCCCAACTTGTGAGATCTTATGGGTCGTTGGGAGGTATATGGCAAGAGGCGGTCTCTCAGATATCCAGGTCTCCTCTCCAGACTATAAAAAGACGGCTTGTGCACACGCCCCTCTTGCAGAAGTCAACACAGGAACTAATGTTGGAGAACATTATGGTGAGTTTGGCAGGCTGGATTGTTGCCACGGCTTATCTGTGCTGGATTGCTGCCCAAGCTTGTCTGTGCCGGTTTGCTGCCAAGGACCTCTCTGTCTGTTAATTAAATGTCGTAACTTATCTTTGGCTCGGAGTGTCTGTTGGTGTGGGACAAGGGGGGTCAGAACAGATATACATTAGAGTCGGCATGGATGATGGTTAAAGTACTAGATAAAGAGCAGGGAGACCCAACTCCAAGTCCTTCCTTAGGCATGGCTGGCTGGCTTTGGGCCAGTCACTCTCTCTTAGCCCTGAGAAGTCAGAAAATACCTACCAACCAATCCATACTTGGGGCGGTGTTGTAAATTATTGTCTAAAACCTTGAGTGAAAATGCCTTTATCCTGCAGAGAATTAATTGGGGCTGTTGATAATATGCACCTGGCACAGACACGCACTGCTGCGCGGTGATACAATCAAATAATGCCTTGCTGCAGATTTATACCCCTGTGAGAACTATAGTAAAGTTTTTCTTTTTTAAAAAAAACCTTTAAACTGTTGTTATTGATCCTGCTATTAAAAAAACTAAGGCTTTGTTAGAAAGGGACTATTTGGTAAATGATCCAGAGCATGTGAATTTGTAGTCATCATAATTAAGGATTTAAAAAATCCCTCTCTCCCTTGTAGCGCTCCTGGTTTGGCATTAACTCCATAACTGTCACATCAGGAAAGTTCAATTATTTCTTTTGGGCTCCGAGCAATATTTATTTTTTAAAAAGCTGTAGCTTAGGTGCAAATATAAATGTTTTACAGGTGGGCCTCAACTTACGACCATATATTTAACAACTGTTTGAAGTTACACTAAGTGTCCTTAATTGTCCTTGCACTTAATGTCCCTGTGCTCTTGTGATCAAAATACAGGTGCTTGTGGGGGGGGGGGGAAGGGAGGTGGGGTCATAGGGGGGAGGGGGGAGGGGGGAAATATAGTATGTGTTAGATCCTAAAGTAACATGATTGCACTTGTATACTGTGGCTCTTTAATTTTAGTGTAAAAATAGGACAAGCTGAATATATTGATAAACAGTAGAAATACACCGAAGGGAGGAGTAGAGGGAAAGAAGAAAGAGGGGTAGAGAGGGTGGGAGAGAGGATTGGAGGGAGGAGGAGAAGGAAGGGAGGGAATGTATTGGGAGAGAGGAGTGTTAGAGGGGGAGGGGAAGTAGGAAGTAGAGGGGAATGTTGGAAGGAAGAACGAAAGTTGGAGGGGGGCGAAAGAGGGTGTATGATGGGTCAAGGTGGTATATTGGGTTTGTATTTTGGGGGGTATTGTCGACAAGAGGGAGGGCTGTGTTTATTGTTCAATGTTATATGCCCCGGTTATGCACAGTATACATGTGATTGTACGGAATGAAATGGAAATAAACATATTTACACAGCAATACAGGTGCTTGGCAATCAGCATATATTTATGATGGTTGCAGCAACCTGGGGTCATATGATTGACATTTGTGACCTTTTCACGGGGCTTTCAACAAACAAAATCAATAGGGGAAGCTAGACTTGCTCAACAACCATGTGATTCATGGTTAATGGCTATTGCAAAAAGGTTGTAAAATCAGGTGTGACAAAAAAAGAAATCACCAAACAAATAAACAGTATAACAAAAGTGACCTCCAATTTTTATGCAGTATAGACCATGGTGATACAATAACCTTTCTCTAATTTAAAGAAATAATCAATATTTAAACTATCTTAAAATATGAATAATAAACATTCTAAAAATCAATATTCACATTCTCTTGATTTTAATCTAACACATAACATAAAGTGTCAAATATTAATAAGCATATAGAGTACTTAAGAAACCGCAATATTTCTCAAGTCAGATCAGGTCTAATCCTCAAATCCCAAAGTAAAAAGTTGAAAGAAAAATACTGGTACAATATATTGTAGTACCAATACACCAGAGGTGGGTTCCTACCAGTTCGCACCTATTCGGTAGAACCGGTTCGTCAAATCTACCGAACCGGTTAGAAGAGGTTCCACCAGTGGACCCGGAAAGCAGGCTAAACATACAGAAGAGGTTCCAAAAAATTTTGAAACCCACCACTGCCCCCCCCACACACACACAGAGAGACAGACAGACTGACACAGAGAGAGAGAGAGAAAGAGAAAGAAAAGAAGAAATAAATAAAGAAAAAAGAAAAAAGAAAGAAAAAGAGTGAGAGAGAGATGAAAGAAAAAAAGAACAAAGGAACAAAGAGACAAAAGGAAGGAAAGAGAGAGAAAGACAGAAAGACAGAAAGACAGAAAGACAGAAAGAAAGAAAGAAAGAAAGAAAGAAAGAAAGAAAGAAAGAAAGAAAGAAAACACATGGCTGGCAAGCCACTCCCACCAGGTCACATGGTTGGCAAGCCACTCCTACAAAGGAGGCCACACCCACAGAGTAGGTTCCCAAAAATTTTGAAACCCACCACTGCAATACACACACACAAACACAGGGAGGGAGGGAGAGAGAGAGGGAGGGAGGGAGGGAGAGGGGGGGAGAGGGAGAGAGAACTTAATAGTGCATACAGTTCCAGTCACCAATACTTGAAGAAGATATTGTAGAGCTAAAAATGTGTAAAAACTTACAAGAAGTCTATGAAAAATAATTAATTGCATCTGATGCTTTTTAGCTGTATATACCTGTGTGTGTATAACAGAGGTATATAAATAAAGTATGAGGTGGAAACTGTGGATGAAGAGGTGTATAATATAAGAACTCTAAATCATTCATTAAAGCTACACATGGCAAGATATAGATGTAAAACAGTAAATCTAAAGGAATTCACTGCCATTGTTACGATGGCTGCCAATTTAGACATTTTAAAAAGACGATTGGACACATTAATGGAGGATAGAGCTGGGAATGTCTACTATTCTTTTTAAAGAACATTTAAATTTGATTTTAAAATATTTAAAACAATGGAGTCTATTAGAAGGGGGGGCTAATAAATTCAAATAAATAACTAGAATTCATTTTAAAACCTTCAGGAACAAAATAAATGACTACATAACAGAAAAAAGAAGAACACAATAAAGTACATAGTAAATAGACAATAAAACTGTTGACTGTGCGTCCAGGATCCAAGGTCACCCAGCAAACTCTCTTGCGTAAGGTCAAACTAGAACTCCCAATCTCCTGGTTTCTAGCCTGGTGCTTTAACCATTAGACCAAAGTGGCTCTCTTTACAAGAATTTTTCCTGAAAACCGGTGATTGTTCAGTAAAAAATGCTCCATAGTGTACAATGGGTTTGCTTAACAATCACGATGTTCACTTAATGACCACTGTCGTGTTTGTTGAATTGGGCAAATCACATCATGACCTACTTTACAACTGTCCTGGTGTATGAGCATAATAAATTCATCATAAAAGTTATGAATCCACCTAGAGTGGCCCCATGGTGAGATAGGCAGCTAATAAATTTAACAAATAAATAAATAAATGTCAGTGTCCAATATGGTCATAACTTGAGAACTACCTGTATTCCTTTTCTCTGGCATAGAGCAGAGGTATCAAATCTGCAGCCCAAGCACCAGATGCTTCACACACTGGCCATGCCAGTGGTGGGATTCAACCAGTTCGCACCTATTCGGGAGAACCGGTTGGTAACTTTCTAAGCAATTCGGAGAACCGGTTTTCGGAAGAAATCTTTTGTTTTTTCCCCACTTTACAGGGCTAATCCTGTAAGGAAGGCAGGAAGGAAACAATCTGGTGTTGTTTCTAGCCTCATCTTTATTGCCCTGCTTACAGAAACTGCCTCTCTGGTTAACTCTTATTACCATTGTAACAACTAAGGCGAAGCGCCCATCGACATGAGTGACATTGACACGCCCACATGATCACATGGCCACCGAGCCCCGCCTATCCAGCTGGTCATTAGGGCAGAGAACCGGTTGGTAAATTATTTGAATCCCACCACTGGGCCACGCCCACCCCCATTTTAGCAAAGGGGAGGGGGGGAAAGTTGCGATGCATCGCATGACGACAATGTGATGATGCAAATTTGACACCCCCGGCATAGAGAATCCAGAGCACTTTGCAGGGTTTAGTTTAACCAGCAGCCATTAAGAACTTTTTTGTTAATTCCAAACATTAATAATGGGTTGCATAAGAAGTCTAATTAAATAAAAGTTGATAATAGGGTTTTCCCTAAGGGAATCCCAGTTAGGATCATCAAGCAAAGTTTGATAATCTTTTTATAATTCATTTTCTTCTAGAAATGTAGATATAACTATGAGTATTAAAGGCACAGCTCTCAAACTAAATTAAATGTATTATGAAATTGTTTATGAATTCATATAAATAATAATAATTTGGCTATTTTTCACTGGAGGATAAACACTTCCCATTTGTTAATCAGCACTGTATCCATATATTGATAAACAATTTAGTATAAAAGAACATCACCCACCTGCACTATTCTCTTCCTCCCCAGCTAGAATTAAATATTTAGCAGTATTTCACCTGCTGATAAAATATTTAAGCCCCATGGCAATTGTAGTGGGAGGCCTATAGAGAGGTTGTTACTGTAATTATTCACCAACGATGTACCCCTAGATAGATTGTGAGTGCTTTCTTGGGCTTATCTTACTATCTATTTTGTATCCTTTCATTTTGTTTCAAAAGCTCTCATTATGGTATTCATTTTTACAAACAGCCACAACAAAAGATACAAATATGGACTTATATACCTTTAGAACAGTGGTGGGTTTCAAAAAAAATTTCGAACCTACTCTGTGGGTGTGGCCTCCCTTATGGGAGTGGCTTGCCGGCCATGTGACCTGGTGGGAGTGACTTGCCCGCCATGTGTTTTCTTTCTCTCTCTTTCTCTCTTTCTCTCTCTCTCTCTCTCTCTCTCTCCTTCCTTCCTTTTGTCTCTCTGTCCCTTTTTCCTTTTTTTCTTTCATCTGTCTCTCACTTTTTCTTTCTTTTTTTCTTTTTTTCTTTCTTTCTTCCTTTCTTTCTCTTTCTCTTTCTCTCTTTGTGTGAGTCTGTCTGTCTGTCTGTCTGTCTGTCTGTCTCTCTCTCTCTCTGTGTGTGAGTGGTGTGTTTCAAAAATTTTTGGAGCCTCTTCTGTAGGTGTGGCCTGCTTTCCGGGTCCACTGGTGGAACCTCTTCTAACCGGTTCGGTAGATTTGACAAACCGGTTCTACCGAACTGGTGCGAACTGGTAGGAACCCACCTCTGCTTTAGAAACAAAGTAAATGTATCTTGGTCTGAAGAAAAGCGTGTCTAGGATTACAGCCAATGAAAAAGCAAATTGATATCCATATCTTGGTCAATCCACCATTACAGTACCTAGTGAAAATCAAAGACCTAAAAATAAAAAAGAAGAAAATCATAGCATCTGACAACATTCTTAATATCCATAGATCCAGCACTAACAAAAAGAATCCACTGAAGTTGTCAGGCCTGCAATTATATTCCTTTTAGCATTTTGGCCTGCCATACTTTCTCTTATTTCATAATGCTGTTTCATTAGTATAGTTGATGGGAGGGGGGAATAGACAGGAGTAGGATTGTGGAATGTATTGTTTTCATTCTTTTCTTGAAGACCAAGGTCATCTTTTGTCTCCGTACTTTTACAACTGACCGGAAGCAACTGGGTGGAGACGCCAGCATGGAAGAAGAAGATTGGACCATGTGATGGATTGTGGGTGTGGGGACAAGATCATGAACTTTTAACTGGGTGGAATTCTGATGTCATTTCCAGAATTGGGATTAACACAGGTGTGCTAAGATGTCTGCTTTATTAAATTGGAAATTTAAAGATCATTTTGCCTTGGACTCTGATTTAATTCTACATGATACTTAGAACGCTGACAGAAGTATCATTAAGCAATATACCCAACCTTACACTGATTAAATACCCATAGAACTCATTGACCTACATTCAATTTGATGGACAAATACACTGTACCAACAAATCAGAGAAAAACACTCATGAAATCACCACAGTCACACCGAAGATGTTATGCAATGTCTAAAGCAGGGTGTTCAACCTTGGCAATTTTAATACCTGTGGACCAACTTCCAGAATTTCCCAGCCAGCTATGCATGTTGGGGAATTCCGAGACTTGAAATCCACAAGTCTTAAAGTTGTCAAGTTTGGACACCCCTCATCTAAAAGCATAGCACTCGCACACAAGCAACCAAAAGTATGGATCTCCTTAAAAATAACACTTTCATTATAAAAAAAGGAACAATTACAGAAGACACCTGAGACAATCAACAATATCTTTAAAGGAATAAAATGTACAAGAGAAAAACACACACTGTCATCTTGGATATCTTCATCAGCAGAGAAAACAATGGCAAATTAGAGACCTATGTTTGTTAAAACAAAACCTCACACTAATCCAGTGCTTCACTATCAAAGCAGTAACCCAACCACCCACAAAATAAGCTATATAAGAACTTTATGCAGAAACATACTGCAGTAACCCAGAATGCCTAAAAGAGGAAACATACCAGCTACACTTCTTCCAAAACAATAGATACCCATCTCGCTTTATCAAAAAGTAATTGACTACACAACGCACTGCAACACAATCATTACTACTTACAAAAAGCCTCTCTGTATCAGTGTTGGGTTTTAAATTTTTTTAGAATCTCTTCTGTAGGTGTGGCCTGCTTTGTGGGAGTGGCTTGCCAGCCATGTGACCGGGTGGAAGTGGCTTGCCAGCCATGTGACTGGGTGGGCAGATAGCAGTCAGCTGAAGTGGCTGCAGTACTGCACTCTAACTACTGCGCCACCTCGGCTCATATTTTCTTACCCTTGGTTCGCTGCACGCACACACTCCCGCTTTGTGGGCACACACACACCCTGTCCATGCATGCGCCCAGCCTTCCACACATGTGCTTTGCTTGTGCACGCACTTTTTGCACATGTGCCCATGTGCAAAATGTACCTCTGGTTGTAATTGTGAAAAACAGTCATAAGTCAATTTTTTCAGGGCTGCTGTAATGTCAAATAATCACGAAATGAGCACTACCTATATGGAGATTACAATATAGCAATAGCAATAGCAATAGCAGTTAGACTTATATACTGCTTCATAGGGCTTTCAGCCCTCTCTAAGCAGTTTACAGAGTCAGGATATTGCCCCCAACAACAATCCGGGTCCTCATTTTACCCACCTCGGAAGGATGGAAGGCTGAGTCAACCCTGAGCCGGTGAGATTTGAACAGCCAATAGCAATAGCAGTTAGACTTATATACTGCTTCATAGGGCTTTCAGCCCTCTCTAAGCAGTTTACAGAGTCAGCATATTGCCCCCAACAACAATCCGGGTCCTCATTTTACCCACCTCGGAAGGATGGAAGGCTGAGTCAACCCTGAGCCGATGAGATTTGAACCGGTGAACTGCAGATAACAGTCAGCTGAAGTGGCCTGCAGTACTGCACCCTAACCACTGTGCCACGTCGGCTCTATATAATGTATTTATAATTGCACGTATCTGGTATTCAGACTTCCTCTCTCTTTTGGTTGTTTTCTCTGAATAAAACGAATTGAAAAGTTAATCTTTTTGTATTCACTTTATAAATAAGATTATCATTCCAGAGCCTGGAAGCGTGCAAACGTCGTGAAGAATATGGGCTGAGCGAATTCGTAGTGCTAATTTAAAACATGGGGCAGCAACAGTAAATTCCCTTCCCTCTCCCAAGGAATTCACATGCAATCCATAAATGGCATTCTGATGATTACTGTGGTTGTTTGTTTGTGTGTGCGTACAGATGTGTGCGCCCACATTAAGTTTGCATCCCACTCGTCTATACTGTTGCCAGGATAACCACAGTGCCATGTCTGTGCAGTCACCAGCAGTCAAACCTGAAGGAGGTTTTGTTTTTGCTTTGTTCCAAAGAAACTCACAATGACATACTTGGAGTTACATATCTTCGCAAATACCCTATGTGAAGAGATAGTAGCTTCTTCTGTGTCACTTGGGTCGGCTGTTATTAGCTCTAATCCCTTGAGCCCTCGGTTGTCCCTTGCCACGGAATCCTTTTAAAAAAAAGGAATTCTAACCTCACAAAATGAATAGCCACTATCGTTGTAACCAGGTAGGCAAGATCATCGCTACATCAACCTCCCTCCTGTGGCATCGGAAGCTAAGATTTGCAGAGGCAGAATAATCCCACAGAGAAGAACTATGAAAAAAAAAAAGAATTCACATGTTTTACTGGAGTGCTCAATAGCAATCATAGGTTCTTATTACTTGTATAAAATAAATCAAACTGATGTATTAATGTGTGTCTGTTTATTTAGAGGGTTAGGAAATCAGAGGCATAGGTCCAATAACTCTCTTTTGTAGAATGAAAGATTTCTTTTTTTTTTAATATATTTTATTTTCATTTTCATAAACTCACATGTATACACCATACAGTATTAAACAATAATTGCATCAATTCCTCTTGTCAACAATGCCCCAGAAAATAAAAGCCCAATATACCTCTTCCATTCTCTATACACCTCTTTCTTCCACCATCCTCCAACTTTCTATCTTCCCTCCATCATCCCCCTCTACCCTACTTCCCCTCGCCCTCTACCACTCCTTTCTCCAGATCCACTCCCCCCCCTTCCTTTTCGCCTCCCCCCCCACCCTCTCTCCCATCCCTCTCTACCCATCTTTCTTCTTTCCTACTCCTCCTCCCCTCGGTGTATTTCCACTATATGTTAATGTATTTGGCTTATCCTATTTTTTTTTTTTAAGAGAAAAACAGTATACATGTGAAGTCACATTGCATTGAGATCTAACACATCGTGTCTAGCCTAATATATATCCCTCCCTCCCTCCACCCGACCCCCGACCACCCTCCTCCTTCCCCCCCCCCAACTTCCCAGAACCCCTGCACGGTATAGATTTTTAACAAACACAGTCTAAAATCTATTGAGAAAAAAGAAATAAAGAAATTAATAACATCTCTACATTGATCTTGAATTTCTGTTCACAGAAACAGAGCAGTTTCCAATTGAAACAGGGAGGAGGTCAGTGGTGGGATTCAAATAATTTACCAACCGGTTCTCTGTCCTAATAACAAGTTGGGTAGGCGTGGCTCAATGGTCATGTGACTGGATGGGCGTGGCCAACTCAACGTCACTCATGTTGATGGGCGCTTCGCCTTAGCTGTTACAATGTACTAAGGGTTAACCAGAGAGGCAGTTTCTGTAAACACTGCAATAAAGATGAGGCTAGAAACATCACCAGAATGTTTCCTTCCTGCCTTCCTTACAGGATTAGCCCTGTAAAGTGGAAAAAAACAAAATGAAGTTTCTTCCAACAACCAGTTCTCCAAGCTGCTTAGAAAGTTAACAACCGGTTCTCCAGAATAGGTGCGAACTGGCTGAATCCCACCCCTGGAGGAAGTGATAATCATTTATTTCTTCCTCACCTAATACTATCTACAACATTAATAAAATGCTCCAAAACAATTGGGATGCTCTTACGATGATCTGCCTTACGAGATAGATGCTTATTGAAACCATGCTTCTTACTGAAGAATGATAACCACTATTCCATTCAGACATTTCACTGGCACATAGATGAAGAAGGAGTAAACAAGCTGAATCAAATATTTCACTTCTGAAATTCGTTATACTGTGATTGTTATTATAAACCTACAGCCTTCCTGGTGGAATGGATTCGCTTTTCCTTTCCTATGGAAGTGTTGTTGCTCTAGAACAGGGGTGGGTTTCTCGCCCCGTTCCAACCGGTTCGGTTGGAACGGGGCCGGCGGCGTCCTCGTGCACGTGCGCGGTGCACGCATGCGTATTAGCATCTGCGTGACGCTCCAGCTGTTTCTGGAGGATCGCGCAGGCGCTGTATGCGTCCTGCGCATGCGTGGAAGCGCAGAACTCATCAAAAACGGGTAAGGACCGCGGGCGGGCGCGCCCTTCGCGGTTCCCGGAAGTTACTTACTTCTGGGTTCGCCAACCAACCGGTTCGCAGGGACCGCCGCGAACAGGTTGAAACCCACCCCTGCTCTAGAACCAATGTTCCTTGTAAAATAATGAAGTAAGCTAGCATCCAGCCCTCTCCTGAAAAAATGAAATATCCTAGGAAATATTGAAAAGGCAGAGTGTTATATTTCCCTGGATGAGAAGTGGAGAAACATGCTTTTTTAGGCAGGAAGCAGACTCACTCTTAATAGCCCCCATCTTCCTCAATAGTCCACAGCAGATGTCCTTAAGAGATAAAGAGATAGCTAGGTCTATTCATAGGGACATGCCCTCACCCAAGTTTCAACAAAGGTAGGATTAGCCCTCTACCCATCTCACCACATGGTACTCGGGAAGATTACATCAGCCAGCAATGGCTCAAGCAAACCTGGGACACAAACAGCCTATAAAGTTAGCTAAGACACCCCCCCACCGCCCCTGGATGTCTGACAACCAATCAGAATACATTTCTTACACAGGAACAGGAAACTCTTAAGGTGGGGCCCAACAGAGGCCATAAAACCCAGGGACGCTCAGCACCCCCTCCCTTTTTCACCCAGAGCTCCAAGGCATTAAACCATCTTTCTATGCAGTCTCCGTGTTTTCAGTGTCTTTCCTCTCACTTGGAACTGAATCTACATGGATGGGATTAAGACATGATCCTCCAGAACATAACAGGATTATCTATCAGCAGAGCTCACCACATGGCCCAACTAAACCCCTACATTACATCAGCCCATGGTTCAACCAAACTTGACTTCAAGACAAATGGCCCCGTGGAGTCTTACAGCACCCAATAGAATACATGCTCTTGGCACAGGAACAGGAAGTTCAAGTTCAAAGCCCAAGAGAGGGTATAAATACCTTTCACTCTCCACTCCATGTGTTCAGCTACTCAGAATCACACATGCTTGGTTCTGGTTCTGCTTCACCATTAAACCATCTTTCCAATCAGCCTCCATGTTTCCATTGTCTTTCTCCCCACTTGGAACTGAACCCAGATGAATATGCTTGAATACAAGGAAGGCTGGATTGTCTGGTTGGAAATTTCCTTATGGGCTTAACCTCTCCCCCCTCAGTTTTAAATGATAGCTTTGCTTCATCTTGGGGCAGGATACTGTATGAGAAACTGAAATGGTAGCGTTTCTCACTCAGTGCAATTCTGATGATGGGATAGGAGCACACCCTTAAATGGATTAGAAGGCCAGTTAGATCTGGTTTTCATACCCATATGTTCTGACCCCCCCTCGTCCCACACCAACACATACTCCGAGCCAAAGATACTTTACGCAATTTATTAACAGACAGATAGGTCCTTGGCAGCAATCCAGCACAGACAAGCCTTGGCAGCAATCCAACACATAAGGCTTGGCAGCAATCCAGCCTGCCAAGCTCACAATAATGTTCTCCGACATTAATTCCTGCGTTAACTTCTGCAAGAGGGGTGTGTGCACAAGCAGTCTTTTTATAGTCTGGAGAGGAGCCTAATGACCACCAGCTGAGTGCAATTACCTCCTGTAACTGCGTAATTGTTCCTGACGCCTATTAGCTCTTCGGTGCTGGGCATCCAGGAACAACTCACTGCTGATCTCAGGCTCACTCTCCCTTGTCTCCTCCCCTCTGATCCAAGGCTCATGTGCCTCCTGATGGCCAACCAGACCCTCTGCGCCCTGCTCAGAGTCGGAACCCTGTCCGGGGTCCTCCACATCCTCCAAAGCTGACTCATGGGACCCCTCACTGTTGGAATCTGGTGGCAGCTCCAACGGCTCCTGCTGGGCCACAACACCCATATATGTGCTCCTAGAAAGTTTCTTTCTCTTTCTCTTCTTTCTCTTTCTCTTCCCTTCCCTTCTCTTTTTTCAAGCTGGCTAAACATTTAAGAAAAAGGATGGTCCCCAAATTCAGAAGAGCCCTAAACCTGGCAAGATTTAACGCCCTTTCGCTTTTGAGGGGAAATTATGAGGTATACTATTCAAAGACTTTTTCCCCGTTGTGATGATGTTACTGAAATATTACACTATAATTCGCTATATTGCTCTTATTATAAAGCTGCCTGGATTGCAGTTAATAAAGCTCCATCTCCGTCAGATTTCTGGGCCACCTAGATTCATTTTATTTTACAGTTGTTATTGTGTGATCAATGTGATTTTATTTCTCTGAAGATGGTTAACTTTTCCTTCAAGATACATTGTACTTCCACTGCAACAGTGTTATAATTATTAGATTTTATTGTCATTTTTATTTGCTATCATGGGATTTGTTTTCCTTTTTCAAGTGTAATAAAATATACTGCATTGTACTGTGCTGGCTACAGAGTTTGCAAGCACAAATAATCCAATTTCCCCTTTACACTGAAAAAAGGAATTGGCCTTATTTTTCCCCCCAAAATATGATTTATGCATTTTGTGAATAACTTGTGGTTGGTCCTGTCATTCTAACAAAAGATTTCTATTTGCTTTAAATCTTGCAAATATTTATTTCAGCTAAGCCCCATAAGATCCACATAGGCAAGGATTAAAGAAAAATCTCCTTCAGCATTTCCCATCCTCGGAGGGAAAAATACATGCTGCTTTCCTTGGCTGGAAAACAGCTTTCAGCTTCAACCCCAGAAATAAGTTATGGGAGAATATTAGCTCTAATCCCGAAATTTCACAAGTAAAATACTATGCAGGTTATTATCACTCAGGGATATGCTGAATACATCTCCCTAAACCAATTTAAAGTAACAGTTCTATCCTTAACCCTATTCTTTTTCACTGGTATAGAAATCAAATTGTACAAGTTCTGCATCGAATTCCACTGCCCTTGTTAGCTAGTAAGCTAATTTTGATCTAATTAGATAACGCAGTCATCCAGTTCTCAAGAAGTCCTGTTAAATGTCAACATTTGTGGTCAATAGATAGGATTAATTGAGTTAATTGCTTTTTATGTTTCTAAGTCTTGGTTGGGGCGGGGGGGGGACGACACCAGATAGACTATGTCCATAAAAGCTCCAAATCTGGCAAACATAATTTTGTACATTCTGATTCAGAGTAGATGCCCCCAAGCATCTTCTAGCAACTCTTTAAGATATCTAGGACAAAGGTTTTGAACAACCAGAGATATCACCTTTTTTTTTTAAACTGTTCAGTCAAAATTTCTTGGGGCTAGCTAGATACTAGACGTTCTTCACTGTATTTCTATTCTTCTACTCAGGCTGGAGGCTGACCTGATGTATACTGAAATATATATGTTGCTTTGCCATTTAAAATACTAGTTCAAATAAATGTATTTGACTTCCCTGGTTGTTTGCAACAAGGATGTGTTCTCATGGCTAAAGGAAATAAATTGAGATGTACAATTTCCTGGCCTCTCTACTTAATATCATAGTTGATTTCAGGAGAGTCTATATGGATATAAAATGGCAGATTTTTAATTAAAACCTGCATACCTCTTTTGCCCATTTTCTAACCTGTTTGACTTATTCAAAAAAACTCTTTCTCCTATCGCAGAAGAACGTTTACCTAAAGCATGGACAAAACTTTATTCTGATAATCTATTTATCATCCAGAGGTGGGTTCCTATCAGTTCGCACCTATTCAGTAGAACCGGTTCGTCAAATCTACCGAACCGGTTAGAAGAGGTTCCACCAGTGGACCCGGAAAGCAGGCCACACCTACAGAAGAGGTTCCAAAATTTTTTGAAACCCACCACTGGCAAGGATCTTGTAACTTGACAGCTTTAAGACTTGCATGCTTCAATGCCAGAATTTCTGAATAGCTACTTGGACCGACCTAAGTACTAATTCATAATTTCATATCCGGTCACATGGGTGGCAAGCCACTCCCACCCAGTCACATGGGTGGCAAGCCACTCCCACAAAGGAGGCCACACCCACAGAGTAGGTTCCAACAATTTTTGAAACCCACCACTGTTATCATCTCTCTATCCATGTACGTTTTTATCTTTCTTTGCATAAGGATCTAATCACGTCACATCAATCTCATAGAAATCCAAATATTCTGTTCTTTTCATTCCCATATATACAGTATGTTAATGACAACTTCTAGGATGGTTGCAAAATTTTATGTGATTGCCTTTTTAATCCTTCATACGAATGTTTTAGATTTGTATTATGGATTTGTTTTTGATTGCTGCGTTTAAACAGCCAGTAGCAAGCATACTACTATGGTTGTAACTATTGTAGGAAGTTAAAACCCACCCCTCTGCTAGAAAACTGAAATATCCTGGGAAATATTAAGAAGGCAAAATATTATATTTCCCTGAATGTGAAAAGGGAAAAACATGTTTTTAAAGACAAAGTAGCTCCCTGCAGCTTCCTGCCCCCTCTGCCCCCCCCCCGGCTTTGTCAATCAGCCATTAAAGACTGAGCTAGTCTACATAACAAAGGTAGGATTAGCCTTCTACAGAAACTCACCACAAGGCACCTGGGAAAATTACATTAGCCAGCAAGACAACCAAACCTGGACTCAAAGCACAGTCTACAGAGTTGCCCCTGCATGGCCCTATGGGAGTCTGACAACCAATCAGAATAAAAGATCAAGATCATAGGCCAGAGAAAGCATAAAACCAGGAATTTTCAGCCTCACTCTTTTTTCTTCTTCACCCAATATCTTGAAGCATGTGACTCCCCCTTTTCTGTTCAGGAGCTCAAACCATGTGGTCCTTTCCACCGTTAAACCATCTTTCCAAGCAGTCTGCATGTTTCCAGTGTCTTTTTCCCCACTTGGAACTGAACCAAGAAAGACATTTCTTCCAACACTATGAAATGTAAAGCATAGCATCAGGCGTTATATGTTTTTTGATTGTGCTTATTTTGGTCCAAGATTGTAACAAAACCTTTATATATCATGTTTTCATGGCAGCAATATGAAAGTTTTCCACTATTTCTTCCAAGATGTTTTTTTTTTAAAGCTTCTCGATTAACCCAACAACTCTGGAATTCCAGTGGTCTCTCAAGTATTAACCAGCTCCAATCCTGATTAACTTCCAACTCCAGGCAGACTTAACCAGATGCTGCCATATGGCTTAATCTAATGAACGTAGGGTTTATGTATAGAACAGTGGTGGGTTTCAAAAATTGTTCGAACCTACTCTGTGGGTGTGGCCTCCTTTGTGGGAGTGGCTTGCTGCCCATGTGACCGGATGGGAGTGGCTTGCAGCCCATGTGACCGGATATGAAGATGCCGACGACACTTGTCAGAACCACCTTAAATTACATCACACACAGCCCTGGCATGCATAAGAATAGGATGTAAACTTGTTTTTTAAAAGGCATCTTTGGTTTGCGTTAAAACAACTTCAACACACGCAATGTTCTGATTGCACCACAAACGCAGTAGTCATCCTTACCTTTCACAGAGGCACTGAGTTTTATAAATATGAGCATGATAGTGTAGAATAATCGTATCCAAGGGCCAGTGGTGGGTTTCAAAATTTTTTGGAACCTCTTCTGTAGGTGTGGCCTGCTTTCCGAGTCCACTGGTGGAACCTCTTCTAATCGGTTCGGTAGATTTGACAAACTGGTTCTACCGAATAGGTGCGAACTGGTAGGAACCCACCTCTGGTACAGAAGTAAGTTAGAGTAAAAAAAAACCTTAGCCCTTCCACGAATTTTGTGCTTTCCTAGAACTACTATACATCTTAGTCCTTGGTATAAGCGAAAGTTCTCTGGAAAGGATCTTAAGATCTTTCTAACAATAATCTGTTTGCCAACAATCCAATCATCAGGGAGGATGGGGAGAACAATCTCAGGAAATCCTGAGAAAGATATCCTAAGTGATCCATCAACGCGTCCTATCAAGTCACTTGCCTTTTCTAGTGCCCCCAGTGCTTTAATTCCTCATTCCCACCCACCCGCAGTTGATTTTTAATAATATATGATGCTGGAACAAAGGCCCTCAGGTTTATATGGCTTTTCACAGTCTCTTTAAGCTGATTACCTTGCATGTAAAGTACTGCAATGGGCTTTACACAGGGCTGCCCTTGAAGATCACTAAGATGATACAGCTGGCCCAGAACATAGACTTGCAAGTAATTATGGGCTTCAGTTCTGCATGCTTATCTGTTCTGACCCCCCTCGTCCCACACCAACACACACTCCGAGCCAAAGATAAGTTACGGCATTTAACTAACAGACAAACAGGTCCTTGGCAGCAAACTGGCACAGACAAGCTTGGGCAGCAATCCAGCACAGATAAGCCCTGGCAGCAATCCAGCCTACCAAACTCACAATCATGTTCTCTGACATTAATTCCTGCGTTGACCTCTGCAAGAGGGGCGTGTGCACAAGCAGTCTTTTTATAGTCTGGAGAGGAGCCTAATGACCACCAGCTGAGTGCAATTACCTTCTGTAACTGCACAACTGTTCCTGACACCTATTAGCTCTTCAGTGCCGGGCATCCAGGAACAACTCACTGCTGGCGTCCGGCTTACTCTCCCTTGTCTCCTCCCCACTGGTCCAAGGCTCAGGCGGCTCCTGGTGGCCAACCAGCCTCTCTGCGCCCTGCTCGGAGTCCGAACCCTGTCCAGGGTCCTCCACATCCTCCAAAGCCGACTCATAGGGCCCCTCGCTGTTGGAGTCTGGTGGCAGCTCCAACGGCTCCTGCTGGGCCACAACAGATAGCTACCAGCACTATAAGTCAAAAAGCATTCATGACTATTCTGCCTTTTTTCCCCTTTCACTGTTTTTTTTTCTGGTGAATAAAAAATGAGAGTTAGAAAAACATGGAAACAAAAACCTGAACTAAATATTTAATTAATTAACTAGGGTCCTTAATTCATCCGTATTGGACACCTTGATGGTTAGTAAGATATCCAAAAAGAACTCCTATAGTAAAAGCCATTAATGTTCGAAGTATGAACACTTGTATGAAATCATCAAATATCAACGAAACTCTTGAGAACAGCCTGCATCCATTTATATTTCTACAGATCTAATAATGAATGAAGACATAAGACTGGCTTAAAGCCATTGGTGCTGTTATCTTCTTTAGCAGAATATGTGACTTTAATAATGTTGGTGACTTTACGCCTTGAAACGTTCTTGAAAACAAGGTTAATGCTTTCTAAATTCAATCCACAAAAGAAAGGATAGGGGTTTGTTTGTGTATTGCTTTTCGGGTGTTTGTATGTATATACACCAACTAAGTAAACTGGTAACATATGCTAATTTTTACTAATTGCTTTTTTGAATAATGCCCACACAGTGAATACATTTTCTGAGCAAGTATTGAGGAGAGGTTCATTAATTCCCTAAATTCCTATGGTTCCAAATGTACAGTTAACATGTCTATGTAAAAGGAATTCCCAAGAACATAAGTGACTAGTTTCCATGCAGGTTGAATTTTGATCAGGTTGGAATGGAACGGGCTTTCCCTATTTCCTCTTAGAATGACTCTTGTTATGTTTGTGCTAAGAAGGCTACAATATGTGTCAGGAAACCAAGGACACAATGAATTGCTCAAGTAGATTCTGTATTGCTGTTTGCCCATAGATAAGGATCTTGCCAGATTAAAGCACACTCTCTGAACTGTCAGATAAATGCTGTGAAGATGTAGGGAGGATGTTTTCTGGGCCTCTTCCTTCAGCAGTGCTGATTTGTCTCTTTACTTCTCCCTCCTTTAACTCAGTGCCACTTTCTACTACATTATTGATCCCAAAATTATATTAGTTTAATAAATTATTATGTATGAGTAATCTACAGTTAGATTCACAGTCTAAGACTGGTGGAAATTTATACTTCAAATGCTAACCGAGGTCCTAAGAATTACTAAAGCAACATCAAAGAATAAAGGCAGTTCCAAGCTGTTTTGTGTAAAATGTTTGTGCATATTCGAGGCACTTCGAATGGTCACTCATGCCCTCGTCACCTCAAGACTGGATTACTGTAACGCGCTCTACATGGGGCTGCCCCTGAAGAGTGTTAGAAGATTACAGTTGGTCCAGAACGCAGCTGCGCGAGCGATATGGGGTGTATCTAGATACACCCATATTACACCTATCCTCCGCGAGCTGCACTGGCTTCCTATTGGTATCCGGACGCGCTTCAAGGTGCTAGTCGTTACTTTTAAAGCCCTTCATGGTTTAGGACCTGGCTACCTGAGAGACTGCCTCCTGCCACTGACCTCCCAACGACCAACAAGATCGCACAGGTTGGGCCTCCTCCGGGTGCCGTCAGCCGGACAATGCCGGCTGGTGACTCCACGGGGGAGGGCCTTCTCTGTTGCTGCGCCGGCCCTGTGGAACGATCTACCTGCAGAGATCCGGACCCTTCCCACTCTCCCGGCCTTCCGTAAAGCTGTCAAGACCTGGCTGTTCCGGCAGGCCTGGGGCTGTTGATTGATATCCAGCCCCGCTTAGATGGAATGGGTGACATGAATTTTAATGCTGTATTTTTATTTTTTTATCTCTATTTTTTTAAATTAAATGTTTCTTGTCTGTTGTGAGCCGCCCAGAGTCCCTATGGGAGTGGGCAGCATACAAATCCTACTAAACTTGAAACTATTAAAGTGTCCAGGTCTGATAAATTCAATATTTGAAGATATTGAGAAAGTCTTCTAAGTATCATTCCGAAGGCTCCAATCATGATTGGTAGAACGGATTTCTTTTTCCCTAAGCATCCAACTTCTATCTCAAGTCTTGGTATTTCATCCCCCCTCCACCCAATAGTGTTTCCTCAATCCTAGCATCACCCAGAATATCAACATCAATGAACCACTTTCTTATTTTCAATGTTGTATCATGCATGTTATGAACAAGATGTGTTTCTGCTTGGGTCTTCAAGTCACATAAGACCTTATCTGGTCATTTTCCAAAATCTTCTCAACTTGATGGTTACAGGAGTTTTTACTACGCTCAAATCTAAAACCCTGGCAAAGTTTCCAATGAATCATTGCAGCAACTTGGTCATCGCAGCGATTGTAGCCAGTAGATGTCAACTTTTATTTTATCTTTATTGAATTATTTTGTGTACTTAAATAAGGGATCTAGCTGTTGTGTATTATTATTCGTGACCCGTCAAAACCGCGGTCCACAAAAGCGCGCTCGATGAAAGCGCGCATTTGACGTCATCACAGCGCGATGAAAAAAATTAAAAATTGAAATAAAAATAAAATTAAAGCAAGCCGATTCACATAAAGGTTTAGGGTTAGGGTTAGGGTTAGGGTTAGGTTAAGGGTTAGGGTTAGGTTTAGAGCATTAGGGTTACGTTTAGCGTTAGGTTAAGGGTTAGTGTTAGGTTTAGCGTTAGGTTAAGGGTTAGGTTTAGGGTTAGATTTAGGGTTAGGTTAAGGGTTAGGTTTAGGGTTAGGTTTAGGGTTAAGTTTGGGGGGGTTAGGGTAAGGTTTTCGCTTTATTTTTACATTTATCGATCACAGCGCGATGTTTTCGTCGCACTGTGATGATGTCACGTACGCACTTTCGTCGAGCGCGATTTTGTCGTCCGCGGTTTTGTGGTGGAACCATTATTATTTGCCTAAAATTGGGGAAAAAAATTCTAGTGAAGGTGTTCTGTTCTTCGCCCCAACAATTTCGCATACAATTTATGCATGTACTGTGAGATGAAGGAAACAACTTTTGCTTCTGTAGAAAATTTCATATTTAATTCCTAACATTATCAGATTGGTAAGCTTTTTGTGCAAAAGCAAAAGAGCAGACAGTGTATTGCAGACCAGTCTACCGTAACTTGATACCACCTCAAAGTGTTGGATTAATTTACAATTAACCTTGCCAGCACCTAAGAGATCCACTTGCACAGTATCTTTCTAGTCCAAAACGTTTGACTCCCCAGATTGAGAAAGGCTGTTCTAGAATTCAATGGATCATTGGATGCCCTTGATAAAGGCAGCTCCTGGGCATTTGGACTGATGGCTATTGTGGGGTATTGACAACATTGTCCAAGTATAGTTTCATTATTGTGTCTTTGCACTAAAAACACTAATACACCCAAGAGCAGAATCCTCAGCTGGCACTAAAACCGGGAGCCGAGGTGGCGCAGTGGTTAGAGTGCAGTACTGCAGGCCACTTCAGCTGACTGCTATCTGCAGTTCGGCGGTTCTAATCTCACCGGCTCAAGGTTGACTCAGCCTTCCATCCTTCCGAGGTGGGTGAAATGAGGACCCAGACTGTGGGGGCGATATGCTGACTCTGTAAACCGCTTAGAGAGGGCTGAAAGCCCTATGAAGCGGTATGTAAGTCTAACTACTATTGCTATTGCTAAAACTAGAAACAATGCTTCTGCCATTTAAATTTAACACCGGCCTCTCATATCTGTCAATATTAGTAGATTCTGCCTCATTATGATAATTAGTGTCAAGGAAAATGTAAAAACAAGGTAAGAGTTGGTGGTAGAAGGATATACATGTGCCTGTTTTTCTTATGTACAATTATTAGAAAAAAATTAAAGTAGACCAAATAATTTTAGGCTTGAACATTGTAAGACTGAATCTGAAACCCAGTTGTAGTCAAATAATGAATATGTTATTGCTGAAATGTATAAACTTTTGTTGAAATTTGTAACAGAACAAGTGAAAGAATGTGTGATAAAGTGAGCTAAAACTTTGGTAATAAAATGCAAATGGAACAGTGGGGAGAATATGTGGCCGAAAGCATACAAATTAACATTTAGTCTGAAATACAATTTTTATAAAATGACGTATTGTTGATAAAACTATCTATAATATATAGAAGTACTTCAGATTCATGCTAGAAATATAATAAACAAGAAGAGACATTTTGTCACGCTTGGTATACATGTAAAAAACCTTTAAAATGAACTCAATTACATATACTAATAGAGAAGATTTTAAAGATTAATAAGCATTTAGAACCATAAACCTTTCTTTTGGGATTGATGGATAAACGTTTGGAAAAGAAACTGATTTTGTTTTTTGTAAATTACAATTACAACAAGACTATTATATGAACAATGGTGGAAATATTTGACTTTACCCACAATAGAGGAATGGATGATGAAGATGATAGAACTTACCAAAATGGTTCAATTGACAGTTTTAATTAAAGACATCCAAATACAATTTATTTCATTATTAAACTTATATGCTGCCCATCTTGCCAATGGCTACTCTAGGTGGCTTACGCTCATTCCATAAAAATGCCACATAAAACATTAAAACAATAAATAGAGATCTTACAATTAAAATTCGGTTAAAATTAAATTGAACAAGATGGAGAAGAAGGGAGCAAGGTCTCCATAGAGAGGAGGCGGATGTTATTTAATTCATTAGCCACTTCCAGAATGCCACATGCACCTTGGATCCCAGGGCAGTTGGCAGAGTCATGTCTTCAAGCCCTTTCGGATGAGCAAAAGAACAGGTGTGAATCTCATCTTGGGGAGTCTAATTTTCCAGAGGGTGGAAGCCAGAGTTGAAAAGGCTCTTCTGGATCTGCCACCTGAAATTCCTTAAATAATGGGATCGGTGGCATGCCTCTTCTGGCAGCATGGGAAGGGTGGGCTAATCCAGTGGTGGGTTTCAATTTTTTTTAGAACCTCTTCTGTAGGTGTGGCCTGCTTTGTGGGAGTGGCTTGCCAGCTAGGGAGTGGCTTGCCAGTGACTGGCCGGGCGTGGCCAACTTGTAAAATGTGGTGAAACTCACTTAACAATGCTCTTGCTTAGCAACCAAAATGTTGGCTTCAGGAACTCTGGCATTTGAAGCACGCAAGTCTTAAAGCTGTCAAGTTACAAGACCCTTGCACCCCTAACCCTTTAGGGAAAAAAACCCCAGGGGTGTTCAAACTTGACATCTTTAAGACTTGTGGACTTCAACTCCCAGAATTCCTCCTCTCGCTCTTCATCTTGATGATGTGTGGGCGGGTGGGGAGAGGGAGCTGGAACCGGTTCTAAACGGCACTGTAGATTTGTGGAACCTCTTCTATAGAAGAGGTTAGAACTGGCAGGAACCCACCCCTGGGCTAATCCCATCCAAATGAGACAGCTCCTCAAACAACCTGGACCCATAAAAGGCTTTAACGTGATAGCCAACGCATTGAATTGGACCAGCAAGCAAACTGGCGACCCGTGTAGTTCAGAACAGTGAGCCATCCGGGGACCCCAAGAACTGCCCATGCAATCTGAACCAGCTGAAGCTTCCGGGTATTCTTGAAGGATAGCCCCATGTACAGCGTGTTGCAATAGTCAAAATCTGTGACGACCAGGGCTTGATTGACTGAATGTAGTACTCCCAATCCAGGAAAGGGTGCAACGGGGGGTACAAAATGAAGTGGTGCAAAGGGTACTGTTCTGACCCAGCCACAGCAGAACCAAGAAACAGAACCCCTTGTCCCCCCCCAAAATACCCTCTTTATTTAACTACTGTGAATTAATGCATTCACACAGAAAAGTCCAGGCAATAATTCTTTCAAGGGTTAACTGACCTACAGATCTTATCAGTTCTTGGATAATTGCCAGGCCGGGAGCTTCCAGCCACAAAGCTGTAAATCAAACTCTTGCAAACAGTCTCTGAGACACGAATCACAATGAGCAAATCTTCCTAAATAAATCGAATGGTTGTTTCCCACAAGACCACTCCCCTTTTGCTTCTATTTATTCCCCAGCCAGGGAGGGGCCATTCAGCGTCCACTTGTGCCTTTCTTTCTGAGTCAGCTCCTGGTACTCGGTTGTTCTCTACTCCTGACAGCTCTGCTCATACGGGCATCTGTAACAGGCCCCAGCTGTTCTTTCTCCCCACCCATCTCCAACTCCGAAGGCAGCTGGGAACTGTCCGACGGCCCTGACTCTATCTCTGCTTCTGATGCAGAGCATCCATCAGACCGTTGCCAGACTATAGGACCAGCCCAGGTTCCTCCCCAACCTCATTGTCTGAATCTGCTGCTAGCTCCACCGGCACTTGGTGGGCCACAACAGGTCCCTAGCTACAACTGTCACAAGCTCATTGAACAGGAGTCATGAGTCCAGGAGAATCCCAAAATTGCACACTAGGAAATGCCACACATCCAGAGCTAAAGAAGTTAAAGTCCCAGAAACTGATGTTCCACATACCCAAAGCCACTCAGTCTTACCAGAGTTTAGCTGAAATCTGTCGTCCCTTATCCAGACCCCCAAAGCCTCCAAGTACTGTGAGAGAGTAGCAACAATAATCCCGATTGGAAACCTTTCTTAGCTTGTTGGTTTGTTTGAAACAGAAAAAATGAAATTTTGACGTTATATCTTCATAAACATGGAACAAATTTTTAAACATCAGTGTGTATAAATTACTATTATGACTGTCAGGCCTGCAATTATATTCCTTTTAGAATTTTGGCCTGCCACACTTTCTCTTATTTCATTATGTTGTTTCATTAGTATAGTTGATGGGAGGGGGGAATAGAAAGGAGTAGGATTGTGGAATGTATTGTTTTCATTCTTTACTAGAAGCCAAGGTCATCCTTTGTCTCCATACTATGACACCTGACCGGAAGCAGCTGGGTGTGGATGCAGCATGGAAGAAGAAGATTGGACCATGTGATGGATTTGTGGGTGTAGGGACAAGATCATGAACTTTTAACTGGGTCGAATTCTGATGTAATTTCCAGAATTGGGATTCCACAGCAATGTGCTAAGATGTCTGCTTTATTAAATTGGAACTTTAAGGATTGTTTTGCCTTGGACTCTGATTTAATTCTACATGATACTTGGAACGCTGACATCCTGTTGCATTTTATTTTTATTTTATTTTTTCTGTTAAAAGATTTTTAAGGCACAGCCCAGGAAAGAGAAAAAGAGATTGAGATACCTTGCTTTCCACCCATTAACTCTTCATAGGTTAGGAGTGGGCAATCTGAGTGGGCATGTACCCCTTTTTTGATACTTGGAACGCTGACAATGACATTATAAATCATAATATAATAACAGCATAATCAAGCTGTTAAACAAAGTTTTGGTGATTAAAAAATATTTTAAAATTACAGAAAAAAATGTCTTACAATTCTGTAACCACAGAGCAAGAGGCTAAACTACATTTATAGCTACTGTACAAGAAAATCAAGTCAGTTCTTTAAATTTTTCTTTCTTCTTTTCATTTTTCCTAGTTTCAACTTTTCCGTATTTCCTTTTTTCTGTTCATTCTAAATATTAGTTCTTTAGTTCAGATTTTATCTTTTATCTTAAAGTTTTAATATAATGATATACGTACTTGAGAGACCGCCTGCTGCCAATCACCTCCAATAGACCTATTAGATCCCACAGATTAGGCCTCCTCCGAATTCCATCTATCGGCCAATGCCGATTGGCTACCACCCGGAGGAGGGCCTTCTCTGTGGCTGCTCCGGCCCTCTGGAACGAGCTCCCCGTGGAGATTCGGACCCTCACCACCCTTCAGCCTTTCCACAAAGCCCTTAAAACCTGGCTGTTCCGACAGGCCTGGGGCTGACGAGTTCCCCGTTCCCCGCTCGAATTGTGTGGTTGTTGATTATTTTTTAAATTGTTGTAGTTGTTTGTCCATTGTTTTTCCTCCTGTTTGTATCTCTCCCCCCCCCCCCTTACTTTGGTTTGTGAGCCGCCCTGAGTCCCTCTGGGAATAGGGCGGCATAGAAATGCAATAAATCAAATCAATAAAATCAATAAAAAATGTGATGACCAGCAGCTGAATAAGTAATTGCATTTCAACAAATAGCATGGTTCAAAATGATATGAATGTACTGCCAGTATGTATGTTGCCTAATTAAGTACTGTTCCTTCAGCTCTGCAATGGGATTGTAATGATAGCAACATCAAGTATCAACAGCAGATCCCACCTTTTTCCGATGCATTCACAACCTCTCCAAGTATTAAAATAGCTGCTCTTAAACAAAAAATCTGACATCAGATAAAAGTAACTAGGTAACTCATGTATTCTCCTTGAAAGCAGTCTAGAAGTGGCTCACCACTCTCTGCTTCTGGAATATTTTTGTTTTACTTCCAGTCTAATCTTCAGGCCAGAGATTTCTCATCCAAGTATTAACTTCATCTGACTCTATTTAGCTTTTGGGAATCATTCAGAACAACTGGTAGCTGCCATGTTCTGTGACAAATGCTACTTAATTTTAGCCCCTTCCAGTGGTATTCTGAGCAAAAGTGTGTCAAGATAAGAGGGCTTAATATTACAGGCATTTACATTATGAGGATCTCCACGTACTTCACACGTGCCTGAGGCTTAAACCCTCTCCCTTTATAGCAGGTTTTAGGAATAACAAGTACACATTTGTAATAGTTAATATTTCTTTTTAATTTTTTTAAACCTTTTTTTTTGCTCTTCTTAGAAACATACGAATCCCTCTTTATAACCGTTTCATGAAATAATTTACAACAAGAATAATGAGGCACAATAAAACTTGAATTATCATAACTGCATTAAAACATCTATTTCAGGTAAAACTATCTAATAACTGAATCCTAAAGCCCCAACCCTATGTACATTTACTGGAGAGAAAGACTTACTGAATGCAATTAATCTTATTTCCAAATATGCATAGAATTAGGCTTTATGATTGCAATCATGTGCCTCTTTACATTCAGTATGCTGATGTTATCCAGCTGTACATCTGTATCATGAGTCAAGAAGTGATGGTGTCAAGGTTTTGTCCCAGCGCCTGTTATGGAGAAGAATAAGCTTAAACTCAGCACTGAGAAGACAGGCAACTTAGTTTTGAATTTTTCGTTGAAATGAAAAAGGCTGCATTTTCTCAGATAGAACTAGGGCACGATTTGAGGGTTCTTTGAATTCACAGCTCCTACACGAACACCAGCTGTGGACAAGACGGTCTTTGCTCAGATTTGGTACACCAACTGCCCCCTTTCATGGATTAAGAATGCCTTTTCACAGGCTCTTTAAGCTGATTACCTTGCATGTGAACTACTGCAATGGGCTTTGTACAGGGCTGCCCTTGAAGATCACTGAGATGATACAGCTGGCCCAGAACACAGAGTTACAAGCAGTTATGGGCTCCAGTTCTGCATGCTTATCTGTTCTGACCCCCCTCGTCCCACATCAACACACACTCGGAGCCAAAGATAAGTTACGGCATTTAATTAACAGACAGACAGGTCCTTGGCAGCAATCCAGCACAGATAAGGCTTGGCAGCAATCCAGCCTGCCAAGCTCACAATAATGTTCTCCGACATTAGGGGCCCTATGAGTCGGCTCTGGAGGATGTGGAGGACCCTGGACAGGGTTCCAACTCCGAGCAGGGCGCAGAGAGGCTGGTTGGCCACCAGGAGGCGCCTGAGCCTTGGACCAGTGGGGAGGAGACAAGGGAGTGTGAGCCTGAGGTCAGCAGTGAGTTGTTCCTGGATGCCCGGCACCGGAGAGCTTATAGGCGTCAGGAACAGTTGTGCAAGTACAGGAGGTAATTGCACTCAGCTGATGATCATTAGGCTCCTCTCCAGACTATAAAAGGACTGCTTGTGCACACACCCCTCTTGCAGAAGTCAACGCAGGAACGAATGTTGGAGAACATTATTGTGAGCTTGGCAGGCTGGATTGCTGCAATCACTTATCTGTGCTGGATTGCTGCCCAAGTTTGTCTGTGCTGGTTTGCTGCCAAGGACCTGTCTGTCTGTTAATTAAATGCCGTAACTTATCTTTAGCTCGGAGTGTGTGTTGGTGTGGGACAAGGGGGGGGGATCAGAACAGTATGTATACACGATGTAGCAACTATCAGTTGGCCCATCTGCCAAGCCGATATGCCAATCAGTGTTTTATTAATATATATTTTTTCAGTTACTGTACTTAGAAGTGTTCAAAAGGTAATGTCAAAAGAATGTGTTGGAACGAAAATAGCAATCGATTCACACATTTAACACAATGTAGATACTAGTCTATACGATCTGATATTTATTATGTCTATCTATGTATAATTCTTTTTGTCTTTGTGTAGCAATTTAGTCAATGAATAAACCAGTGGTGGGTTTCAATTTTTTTTAGAACCTCTTCTATAGGTGTGGCCTGTTTTGTGGGAGTGTCTTGCTGGTCATGTGACCAGGTGGGAGTGGCTTGCCAGCCATGTGACTGGGTGGGTGTGGCCAACTTGTAAAATGTGCTGAAACTCATTTAACAACGCTCTTGCTTAGCAACCAAAATGTTGGCTCAGAAACTCTGAGGTGTTCAAACTTGACAGCTTTAAGACTTGTGGACTTCAACTCCCAGAATTCCTCCTCCAGTCATGTTGGTTCAGAAATTCTGGCATTTGAAGCACTGTAAGTCTTAAAGCTGTCAAGTTACAAGACCCTTGCACCCCTAACCCTTTAGAAAAAAACCCCCAGGGGTGTTCAAACTTGACAGCTTTAAGACTTGTGGACTTCAACTCCCAGAATTCCTCCTCCAGTCATGTTGGCTCAGAAACTCTGGCATTTGAAGCACTGTAAGTCTTAAAGCTGTCAAGTTACAAGACCCTCGCACCCCTAACCTTTTAGAAAAAAAACCCCAGGGGTGTTCAAACTTGACAGCTTTAAGACTTGTGGACTTCAACTCCCAGAATTCCTCCTCCAGTCATGTTGGCTCAGAAACTCTGGCATTTGAAGCACTGTAAGTCTTAAAGCTGTCAAGTTACAAGACCCTCGCACCCCTAACCCTTTAGAAAAAACCCCCCAGGGGTGTTCAAACTTGACAGCTTTAAGACTTGTGGACTTCAACTCCCAGAATTCCTCCTCCAGTCATGTTGGTTCAGAAATTCTGGCATTTGAAGCACTGTAAGTCTTAAAGCTGTCAAGTTACACGACCCTCGCACCCCTAACCCTTTAGGGAAAAAAAACCCAGGGGTGTTCAAACTTGACAGCTTTAAGACTTGTGGACTTCAACTCCCAGAATTCCTCCTCTCGCTCTTCATCTTGATGATGTGCGGATGGGAGGCGGGAGGGAGCTGGAACCGGTTCTAAAGGCACTGTAGATTTGTGGAACCTCTTCTATAGAAGAGCTTAGAACTGGCAGGAACCCAACCCTGGAATAAACCAACTGCACAGTACGCTGCCATCATCGGCTCACTTTAACACAACCAAGTGGAAAGTAGCACAGATGGAAAGGAAGGGAATATTTTTTTTGTCCGTGGTTTACGCGCGCGTGGACGCGTTTTCTAAGGAAGATCTGCGCCCTTCCAAGAATTTTACATTCACACAATTCACAATTTTACATTTCACACAAACGCAGTTTATTCAGGTCAGTTGCAAACTTAACCGGCTGCAGCGCCCAATAGGTTAAAAACTCGACCAAGTTTAATTTTAAACTTAGTTTTGGGTTTTGACGGTGTCTACAAGGCTGCCGCTCCAAAGCTGGTTGCTTACTTTAGGATTTGGGGGGTTACTGAAGTGCGTGGAATAAAAACGAGCAGACGGCAGGAGGCTTGAACGTTGGTAACAGTGAACACGGCACTGTGCAATTTTCCCCGCTCGAAGGATCGGCGAGATCACACCAAGGGGGCAAAGGTGGGTTCCTACCAGTTCGCACCAGTTCGGTAGAACCGGTTCGTCAAATCTACCGAACCGGTTAGAAGAGGTTCCACCAGAAAGCAGGCCACACCTACAGAAGAGGTTCCAAAAATTTTTGAAACCCACCACACACAGACAGACAGACAGACAGACAGACTCACACAGAGAGAGAAAGAGAAAGAAAGGAAGAAATAAATAAATAAATAAAAAAGAAAGAAAAAGTGTGAGAGAGAGATGAAAGAAAAAAAGGAAAAAGGGACAGAGAGATAAAAGGAAGGAGATAGATAGATAGATAGATATGGATGGATGGATGGATGGTTGGATGGAGATGGAGATGGAGATGGAGATGGAGATGGAGATGGAGATAGATAGATAGATAGATAGATAGATAGATAGATAGATAGATAGATAGATAGATAGAGAAAGAACACATGGCCGGTAAGCCACTCCCACACAGGAGGCCACACCCACAGAGTAGGTTTGAAAATTTTTTGAAACCCACCACACACAGACAGACAGACAGACAGACAGACTCACACAGAGAGAGAAAGAGAAAGAAAGGAAGAAATAAATAAATAAATAAAAAAGAAAGAAAAAGTGTGAGAGAGAGATGAAAGAAAAAAAGGAAAAAGGGACAGAGAGATAAAAGGAAGGAGATAGATAGATAGATAGATATGGATGGATGGATGGATGGTTGGATGGAGATGGAGATGGAGATGGAGATGGAGATAGATAGATAGATAGATAGATAGATAGATAGATAGATAGATAGATAGATAGATAGATAGATAGATAAAGAACACATGGCCGGTAAGCCACTCCCACACAGGAGGCCACACCCACAGAGTAGGTTTGAAAATTTTTTGAAACCCACCACACACAGACAGACAGACAGACAGACAGACTCACACAGAGAGAGAAAGAGAAAGAAAGGAAGAAATAAATAAATAAATAAAAAAGAAAGAAAAAGTGTGAGAGAGAGATGAAAGAAAAAAAGGAAAAAGGGACAGAGAGATAAAAGGAAGGAGATAGATAGATAGATAGATATGGATGGATGGATGGATGGATGGAGTGGGGAGATAGATAGATAGATAGATAAATAGATAGATAGATAGATAGATAGATAGATAGATAGATAGATAGATAGATAGATAGATAGATAGATAAAGAACACATGGCCGGTAAGCCACTCCCACACAGGAGGCCACACCCACAGAGTAGGTTTGAAAATTTTTTGAAACCCACCACTGCAAGGGGGGAGACCCGCGTCCCGTTTGCAGCTGGAGGGAAGGGCGAGGGCAGAAGGCGGGAAGACGGAGGAGGAGGAGGAGGTGGAGACCGGGCGGAGCTCAGTCAAAGCAAGCGAGCCTCGGCTTCGCCTCCCGCCTCCGCCTCCTCCTCCTCTTCCCCGGCAGGTCCCGTGCGGGCGGGAGAGTCGGGGAAAAAGAGCGAGCTGTGCAGCGCCGGAGCAATGGCCGCGTTTCCCGGGGTTAGCAGCAGCAGCAGCGGCGGCGGCTGCGGACTCGCGTGGCCGCGCTCGCCGCCCGCTCCGGCTCTGGCTTGGGAACCGATGCTGGGGCTGCAGATCCGTTCGCGCTCGGTGGAGCAGACCCTGGTGCCGCTCGTGGCGCAGGTAAGGAGGCAAGGAAAGCCTTGATCTCAACCCGATCGCTCCGTCCTTCTCTTTCTCTCTCTCTCCCGCCGGCAAGGAGCTTTAGGATACCCGCGCGCCCTCTGCACCCCCCCCCCAGCCCCATTTCGGGTGCATAGGATCCGCGCTCCCTCCGGAGAGCGGCCTTAGAAAACAGACGGCTTCTCCAGGAAAGTGCATTTTTCGGGGGGGCTCTGCTTGCTTGCCCCAACTCTCCCCCCCCCCCCAATCTGGGGGCGTCGTGGGAAAGCGACCGGAGTTGGGGAGAACCGGTGCAATACGTGCGCGCGCGCTCACGCGTGTTTGCATCGGTTTAAAGAAAAAAAAAAAGCATTTTAAAGTAGCCTGGAGCAAGAATCCCTTTTCTTTCTTTCCTTCCCCCCCTTTCCCCTCCTCTCTCTGCGCGCTCCCGCGCTTGCTTTCGCTCCCTCCGGAAAGAACTTAGGAAGCGTCTCCCGGAACGGCTGGGTTTTGGCCCGAGCCCAAGTTTGGGGGGGGGGGAACGAAAACCGACTTCAAACCACTTTGGTTTCCAGACTTCCAAACTGGAGGATCTTCGGTCCGGTTAGAACTCCAGCCCGGCCTTTGTGCTTCGTTTTTTTTTTTGGCTTTCTCTCGGGGCCCAGGAGTCGTGCAAATAACTTTTTTGTTTTGCTTTCACGCTCACCCAGCCTCGCAAAACTGTAATCCTTGGAAGACGCGCATCGACCTCGATTGGTGTTTTTCCTTGGAGACACTTTGCTTCTCATCCCAAGTTCGTCTTCAGCTTCACTTCAGAACTGAAGAAGCTTCTTGGATGAGGAGCAAAATGTCTTCAAGGAAAAATACCAAGGAAGTCTAGTTGCCTTTTGAAAAAAAGCACCTTTGGGACAGCCTGGTCTTCATTTTGATCAACCCCAGAAGGATAGAAAACTGAAGACAACCTTGAGCCCCGCCAGGATCAAACTCCTGGCTGTGGGCAGAGTTAGCCTGCAATCCGGTACTTTAGCCCCTGCATCACCTGGCAGTTACTATTGTATGTTACTTATGTTTATAATAAATATAATATTAACAATATATTATTCATTCTAGTACAGTGGTTTCCCAAAGTTGGCAACTTTAAGACTTGTGGACTTCAACGCTCAGAATTCTCCAGCCAGCTCTTGTAAATCGAGTAGGAGATATCGCTTACGAATGGAAACCCCCCCCCCCTCCAATGTCCCACATAAAGGAATATAATGATTTAAAATCTAATACTTATATAAACCAATAAGTAATGGGGGAAATAGAAGGCAGAAAGATTTCTCTGCCAATCCTAGGCAGGAGGGTTGCTGGAGGGTGCGATGGGAGGCATATATATTTTTAAAATATATATATATATTGGTTCTTTTTAAACAAAACAACACGTACAGAACAAAGCAAGGGGGGAAAAAAACAACAACTCTCCTCCATTTCATCAAGCACGTCGTTTGGTTGCAAGTTTTTGTGCATCAGTTCTTAAGATTTAAGAATCACGTCGCTGGTTTGGCATGAAACATAACTGGATATATGCTCGCTGTCGTTGAGCGTTATGCGTGCAAATCACCATGAGTGTTCTTTCATTTGGTAACAATCCTTGGAAGCATTTTGACTGCCTTCCGGAGGATTAGCAGTGCATCCCGCTGTAGCCTTCACTCGCAACCTCAGTAGGGTGAGTGGTGGGGGGATATACATTACAGGAATGTTAACCTTAATCGAGGTCGATGCGCGGCCCGTAAATCTTATAAAAGCAGCACTTCTCCGGCCTCCGAACAATTCAGCAAATTCAATAAGAGCAATTCATCTGCAGCTCTCTGAAGTTATTCTTCAAGTCGCCCCATCGACTTTATAAATACAAAGTTAGAATAGAGCCATTCTGAGAACATGTACTGGAAAGACGATTGAGTATTGGTAAATCTGTGCCTTTGGAACCAGTAAAATTTATTTCCCAGTGAAATGTAAGATACGTTTGGAACTTGTGAGCACACAAATTAAGACTTGCAAGGGTTGAACTAGCTGAAGTAGTAGTATCTTCATTATCTGCAGTTCTCATTCATTTCACAGGGAGCATTTTGATCATCTTGGCTTGGTGGCCATCAGTGGCTATCCAAAGGAACTGGGAAAGTCAGTCTGCTTCTGGATTAATCCCTATTCGGGAAGTACATTTCAGCAGGACTAAGAAGGTTGCTGAATCGCAGCATTAATTTTATTGAATGTTAAGTCTGTGGGTGTGGACAGAATTTGAGGCCAGGATGAATGGAAACTGGGAGAAAAACTGATAAAAATGTATTTGGATCTTACAGGCATTCTTGGTGAAGCGTTCTTTTTAAAATTCTAAACAGACTAATAGTTATGTTGGATGATAAACTACTATGACTTTTTTTTTCCTGTATCAATTTATTTACAGAATGCATATAAGACATGATTATATATTCTTCTGGATTTATGGTCTGTGGTTAATGGGGGGAAATGATTTGAAACAGAAGTTGCTCTGCTGCTTCCAAACTAAATGATGGTTAGAATTATTCAAATATTTAAAAAAAATAGTTTAACAAACTCATAGAATATGCTGTTCCATTTTTTTAAAAGATTATCTTTCCTCACTTCCCTGTAGCTATTCAAAAGTTTCTTTACTGTACTTAATGCAAACCTTTTCTAATGGGTAAATTAAAAAGCAGCTATTTACTTGCTTACGTGCGCCAGACCCAGTAAAAATGTTGTAATAGTTTACATCATTCAATGCATTCTGAAGCATGAAATATTTGAGAGAGAATTTCAGTGAATTAAACAGAATAAGCGAACATGTTTTGCATTAAGATTTTGGAAGCGCCTTTAGGACAAGAGACACAATGTTCAATAGTTTAGGGACTGGCTTTGAAAAAATAGGAAATCAAGAAATATTGAAACAAGAACTGAAGTAATAGTTTAAAAGCTAACATTTAGGAATATTTAAAAGTAGTCCATTTATTCTGGTTTTGACTCCAGTACTTTATTAAATGCAAGATGCATTAGTGATAATTTTAGGTTAGAATTAATAAGCCATTCTGTGTATATCTGAATAAACAAATAATATGCATTTAGCTTTTCCAGGAATTCAAGTTGAATTTAAATGAACTTGTTCAGATAAAATAGAAGTACCATATTTTTCACTGTAAGATGCCCCTGACGACGTGACCCGACAAAAACGCGCATGACAAAACCGTGTCGCTAAAACCGCGACGTCATCAACTCGCTGACAACAGCGCGTCGACAGAAGGGCGATTTACAACAGCGTGTCAAGAGAAGGGCGATTTAAATTAAGGTTAGGGTTAGCGTTAGGTTTAGGTTTACAACACCCTTCTGTCTGCGCGCTGTTGTCGGCGTGATTCAGCGCTCATTTGTCGGCGCGGTTCAGAACTCGCGGTTTTGTCACCGCGGTTTAGTCGGGCGTGCTTTTGTCGGTGAACCCCCTGACCATTAGATGCACCTAAGTTTAGAGGAGGAAAACAGGCAATGAAAAAGACAGAAGAGGCGGGGTTCAGCACTGTAAAAGGACCCTGCGGTGGCGGCCTGTATTTATAGCTTCATAAAATGCACAGACATTTCCACCCACTTTTCTTTGGAGGGGGGAAGGGTGTCTTATGGAGTGAAAAATACGGTAGATGAATGCACAGAAGGCCAAACATCATCATGAGACAACTATAATTTTGGCTCTAAATTGCACAGAATAAATTTACTTTTGAAATTGTAGAGTACAGGTAGTCCTTGACTTATGCCCACCATTAAGCCCAACACTTCTGTTGCTAAGTGAAACATTTGCTAAGTGAGCTTTGCCCTATTTTACGACTTCTTGCCAGAGTTGTTAAGTGAATTACTGAAATTGTTGAGTTAGTAACGGAGTGGTTAAGTGAATCTGGCTTCCCATTGACTTTGTTTGTCATAGAAGGTGATCACATGACCCCAGAACACTGCAACCATCATAAATAGGAATCAGTTTACAAGCATCTGAGTTTTGAGCATGTAATCATGGGGATACTGCAATGGTCATAAGAAGAAAAATGGTCATAAGTCACTTTCAATGCCTTTGTAACTTCGAACAATCACTAAATGAACTGTTTGTAAACCGAGTACTACCTGTACTAGATTACAAGAGCATGAATAACTAATATAGATTATTTGCCCAGAGTTTAAATGTATATTAAATTGAATTATTCCCCTCGCTGATCTAAACCAGTGTTTCCCAAAGTGTGGTACGAGTACCCCCAGGGGTACGGGAAGAGTTTGGTGGGGATACCCGTTGAACCGGAGTTTGGTGGGGATCACGTGGGAATATCCACTGCACCGTGCTTAGCTGCGCCCACAGAACAAGGAAAGAAATAGGCACGTATCGCAGTTTTTACATGGGAACTGGGGCCATCGTACATCGTATCGCAACTCGGAACTTCTGCGCATCCTTCGCGCAGCTCGGGTTCGGCCGTTTTTAAACTGCGGGAACATTAACAGTTGACGTTGAGCCGCGGAGATGTTTAATGTGTTTTTTATGAGGGGTACTCAGTGTTACGAAAATTATAGAAGGGGTACGCATATGTCAGAAGTTTGGGAAACACTGATCCAAACCTTTGCTATTCTTGTTATCATGCAACTGGAAAAATAGGGGTGATCCTTTATGCTTCACAACCTACTTGATTGGATTTTGATGAAGATAAAGGAAAGGGAGACTCTGTATGAACTTCCACAGTGAACAGCTAGTCTAATATTACAGCATATGCTCATAAAGCCAGTGCATGTCTTAATCACCTCTTGACTGAATTATCACAGCAGTCTTCCTGCCACTTTTATCTGATGCTTGATCTTTGCAAAATTATTACTGTTGTCAAATCATTTCCTCTTCTGCTGCAGATATTTGTAGCCGTTTTTTTGTCTTGGCTCTATATGGGGTGTGTGTGTGTGTATGCTGGAATATTTGGGAAGAACTTACTATTCGGTCAAGGTAGAGTTTCTACTGTCCTACTCTGCATTTTTATCATAGAAAAATTGCCTTGATGTTTATAGTGAAACAATAGGAGTCAATTCTGAGTATTTTCTTTTACATAGATTAACTGTATTATCCTCAAAGACCTTTGAGGACTACCGTATAAATTAGGGATTTATTTTTATTTTAAAGAAAAAAACAATGAAATATTTTTTTTGTGAGATTGCCAAATCTCAAGAGAAGATAGTGCGTTCATCTTAAAAACAAAGATGGCCTTAAATAAGTATCTCTTTTATTTTACAAATTCCAAAAATGACCTGCAGTAACTTTCTAAACCACCACCTGTCTCCAGAATGGAAACAGTTGCAATAGAGCTGTCCAACTCACGGGCTGCGGGCCAGTTGTGTCATGCGCTGGCCACGCCGCCGCTGATTTAGTGAAGGGGGCGGGAATTGCAATACATCACATGACCACAACGTGTCATCAACAAGTTTGACACTCCTGCAATAGAGGAACTAAATGGATAGTTTGGAGATGTTTCTTTTTTTTAAAAACGAGCCATGCTTAAATGAATAGAATAGAATAAAATAGAATAGAATTTTATTATTTGTATGCCGCCCTTCTCCGGGAGGACTCAGGGCGGCGAACAATTCAAGGGGGAAAAAGGGGAACATAAACAAAATACAAATAATAAAAGTAAACAACAGTCGCACAACCATACATGTCGAGAGGGGAGGGAACTCATCACCCCCAGGCCTGCCTGAACAATATGTACTGAAGAATCAAATTGTAACAGCAACAATTGTTTCAGTAAAACAAAAATAGAATTGAAAATTAATTAAATGTTGGCAGTATGATGCTGGTGGTAAGGATGGCTTATGAGGGGTGGACAACAAAATACGCTTCATGTTTGAGAGAAGCTTGTTTTAAGGAAGCTGGTGATACAGATCAGATGGGTCAGTGATATAAAGAAGAAGATTTCCTATTTTTTTCTGATTTTTTAAAAGAACATATAGAGTTAATTCGTATATGTCCCACTAAAAAGTTTTGGGATAAACTTTTGGCATTCTGCCTACAGATTTTCCATTCCTGCTGCAGAATTGCAGGCAGATGCTCAGGAAGGAAGAGTTGTTTTGTTTTTCATGATATATGTCTATGAAGACCTTGAGGTTTCAATGCCATCATGGTGTTCATGATCTATTAAATTTTCAGGCAAGAAAAATGTCGAAATGATTCCAGATTTATTTACAAAAGCATATTCTTATACTTTCTAACACGGAGATAAGCATCAAATCTATGACTTGTCTATTGAGTATACATTCGAACCAATATCCCATTAATAGTTTTTTAAAATAAATTTATATAGGTTGTATTGATATAATTGTACATGGCTGCATACGGGAAGATTAATTGGAAGGCTGTACATGATTCATTATAAAAACTACCCAGAGGGTCGTTATTATACAATGAATACTGGCTGAGGCAAGATTATATCTGAAAGGATATTATCATAACTGCAAGAATTAAAGTACAAAACAGGTTATCCTTTTTGATTCAACATCAAGATACATAACTCAACATCAAGACATAAAACACTGTGCAGATACAGTGAAGATACCTTTTATTTCTTCCAAGTGTGATACTTTTCAATGGGCAATTTCTTGCATTTTTTGTAATCTGAACCACTGAGTTGAGATATATTTACTTGGAAATGAGTCTCATTAAATAAAAGAATTTATTTTGTAGTGGTATTTATCAATGTATGTGAATCATAAGTGCCTACAATTATTGCTGTTACAAAGTATTGAAAATAGATAGTCTGTAAAATTGACTTGGAGATTGGTAAAAAGTAGGGAGTGTGTTGTGAGATGAGAGGGAGAGAGGGAGGGAAGGGGAAGCAGGATGGCAGGAGAAAATATAATGCAAATTTTCTCCAAAGAACAATCTTTTCTCAATCTAGCAATAGCAATTAGACTTATATACCGCTTCCTAGGGCTTTCAGCCCTCTCTAAGCGGTTTACAGAGTCAGCATATCGCCCCCACAGTCTGGGTCCTCATTTCACCCACCTCGGAAGGATGGAAGGCTGAGTCAACCTTGAGCCGGTGAGATTTGAACAGCCGAACTAGCAGTCAGCTGAAGTGGCCTGCAGTACTGCACTCTACCCACTGCGCCACCTCGGCTCTTACTATCTGCAATATAAACTGCCTTTGAAACTGTAGGGAGGGGTGTGGAATTAAGAAGGGATGTTCTGAAATCTCAAATTATTGATATGGGGATGTGATTAGTGTGAACCAGTCTTTTGGACCTTTTGAATTCAAGCTGCAGTCCACCTGTATCTCTCAGGGGAGCAAGTCACATTGAATTTGAGTTGACGTGTAGAAAATTGAACTGTCAGTCACATAAGGTGAATTTAGTTACCTGTAAAAAAAACAGTTTAGTTACTCTGCCTGTAGAGAACAAGTGGTGCATAACAAGTGGACCAAAACCAACAATTTATAACATTTGGCATCATTATGTCTGCCTTCTTAGAAGTGCAGTTTTGTCACGAAAAGCTTTAGCAACAATGACTAATGCCTAATCACAAGATTAGATTACTGTGGTGCTCTTTCCATGGGGCTCCCTTTAGATACCACTTGAGAACTGTGGTTGGAGCAGGGCAGCTGTATACTAGGAGGAGGCATCCGTTACAGCTTATTACAGCCATATTACAGCATCTGTAGGTGGCATTGTGTTGATGTTCAGTAGGTGATTCAATGTTCCAGTTTTAAAGCTCTGTTTGGCTGGGCTGTCAGTCATCCTCAGAAATGCTGCCTTTCTGTACTGCCAGTTTACCTTCCGTGTTCATTGTGAATAGGGATGTTTAGGGTGTCCCATATATATGAGAGTGAAGGGGAGAAGTGTCCTGGAAGTAGTGGTTTTCAGTGGCAGCCCCATTTGGTAGAATAGTGTCAACAGTGGTCTGTTTAGTATTTACTCTTTTATCTAAAAGAGTATCTCTTTTAAAGCCCTACATGGCATCGGACCTGTCTACCTGAGAGACTGCCTCCTGCCAATTACCTCCCAAAGACCGATTAGATCACACAGATTAGATCGCACAGACTAGGCCTCCTCCGGATTTCATCTGCCGGCCAATGTTGGCTGGCCACCCCCCGGGGGAGAGCCTTCTTTGTTGCAGCTCCGGCCCTCTGGAACGATCTCCCCGTTGAGATCCGGACCCTCACTACCCTTCCGGCCTTCCGTAAAGCTATTAAGACCTGGCTGTTCCGGCAGGCCTGGGGCTGTTGAAGTATCCAGCCCCACTTTAAGTTATAGCAATAGCAATAGCAGTTCGATTTATATACCGCTTCATAGGGCTTTCAGCCCTCTCTAAGCGGTTTACAGAGTCAGCATATTGCCCCCACAGTCTGAGTCCTCATTTTACCCACCTTGGAAGCATGGAAGGCTGAGTCAACCTTGAGCCGGTGAGATTTGAACCGCCGAACTGCAGATAACAGTCAGCTGAAGTGGCCTGCAGTACTGCACCCTAACCACTGTGCCACCTCGGCTCTCCTATGAATGTTGCTGTAATTTTAAATTGTTGTATTGTCTTTTATATTCCCCTTCCCTTTTTTATTGTAAGCCGCCCGGAGTCTTCCGAGAGTGGGCGGCATACAAAACTAATAAATACAAATACAAATCTACTTATTTTATATTTATTCATTTCTTTTATTTACAGATAGTCCTCCGTTACCTGTATGTGGGAGTGGGGACTTCAGAGACACGGTTATAAAGTGAAAAATCATGTGATGGTGGGAATGCTGCATGGACCAGCATAGGTCTCCTCATTCAGCACCATTATAATTTTGAGTGGCTAATGAAAAAGTGTCGCTGAGGACTACCTGTATTTAGATTTTTTTAAAAAACATTTTAATGTTTGTGGAGATTAAATTTTTCTGGAAGGTCTTTGAAATCCAATTGTTGCTGCTATTAAGTGGTGTGAGGTCAGGGTTGCATTTTGTGATTTGCCATTTTTTTGGTTACTTTAAATTACTTTAGTAATTGTTCTCCTACTTATTTCTAGTTTGTTATGTGCTTGCTTTTAATTGTTTTGCAAAACCCTGAGAATAATCTGGTGACACCAGTCTGTAAATACAAGATATGAATAAACAAATCAGTTTAGTACAGTAAGTAGTGTTTTTATCTTCTCAAGAGTTACATTCCACTGTGCGTGTGTACTATTTGAATTGTATTTTGTACTGTCTACAGTCATAGATAATTGATGTGCTTATCCTTGGGAAAAGGAATGTCGACAACCTGTGGTGTATAATATCTTTAAAAATGGTCTGCCAATTTCTGGTTTTTAAAGACTGGAGCTATGGGGCCTTTCAGCTAAGTTTTTTGTAGTGTTCAATAACTTGTAAACTAGGGTGAATCCTTCTTTTTATGAGATTTGGTCTTAGCCTCTGAAAGCAAGATTTCTCCCCTCCCCTCCTCCCCATCTTACTCCCCAAAGTGTAAGGAAATGGTGGGAAGAAAGTAGAGAGAAGATATAATAGATTAGGGAAGAAAAACAAGAAATATACACCAGTATGTGTTCATGCAGTTTCTCTACATGTATGCATTGTGAAAGCACACAGAACAGAAGCAAAAGGGAATATAGATAGCATGTTTGTGAGTATTAAATATGACAGTAGGTGTCATATTTAATTCATGTCATTCATTTACCTTTTTTTTTGCTGTGCTCCTAAATCATGTATTCTAAGGTAGGAGTTTTCAAACTTTTTTTTAGACTACAGAATTTGTTAGTTTAAATATATACATCCTGGAATAAGGCAAAATTCTAGTAATAAGAAAATTAGTGACTGTATGATTTAGTGATTTTTTTATTTTGTTTTTGCCCTTAGACCAGTGGTGGGATTCAGCCAGTTCGCACCTATTCGGGAGAACTGGTTGGTAACTTTCTAAGTAGTTCAGAGAACCGATTGTTGGGAGAAATCTCCTTTTGTTTTTTTCCACTTTACAGGGCTAATCCTGTAAGGAAGGCAGGAAGGAAACATTCTGGTGTTGTTTCTAGCCTAATCTTTATTGACCTGCTTACAGAAACTGCCTCTCCGGTTAACCCTTATTATATTGTAACAGCTAAGGCGAAGCGTCCATCGACCCGAGTGACATTGAGTTGGCCACGCCCACCCAGTCACATGACCACCGAGCCCCACCTACCCAGATGGTCATTAGGGCAGAGAACCGGTTGTTAAATTATTTGAATCCCACCACTGCCTTAGACTCTCACAGAACATAGTTTGAAAAACTCTGCTTTAAGTGTGATTTTGCATAAAAGGCCTAAGAATGGCCACTTTTCTCATCCTCAAATGCATTTAAATCAATTCCAGGCCTGTAGATATAGTGCAAGCTCTGGGGGTCACATTTGTTAAGGATATCTTGATTTAATATTTGATGGTGCATCTGCACAAAGAAGCCACGCTCAAATAAGTTTATTTGGAAGCCCTTTAGAATTGCAGCAGCGTGGTTTCAATATTCATCTAGTAAAATAATGTCAGGGCTCATTCAGAAGATGCCATCTTCTTTCTCAGTGAAAGTAGGCATTGGTTTAAGACACTCATAATGTCCACAAATATCAGTCCAGACTCCCATGAATCCTGTGTCAGACCTGCAATTATATTCCTTTTAGAATTTTGGCCTGCCACACTTTCTCTTATTTCATTATGTTGTTTCATTAGTATAGTTGATGGGAGGGGGAATAGACAGGAGTAGGATTGTGGAATGTATTGTTTTCATTCTTTACTAGAAGCTCAAGGTCATCTTTTGTCTCCGTACTTTCACACCTGATGGAAGCAGCTGGGTGTGGATGCCAGCGTGGAAGAAGAAGATTGGACCATGTGATGGATTGTGGGTGTGGGGACAAGATCATGAACTTTTAACTGGGTGGAATTCTGATGTCATTACCAGTATTGGGATTAACACAGATGAGCTAAGATGTCTGCTTTATTAAATTGGAACTTTAAGGATAGTTTTGCCTTGGACTCTGATTTAATTCTACATGATACTTGGAACGCTGACATCCTGTTGCATTTTATTTTTATTATTTTATTTTTTCTGTTAAAAGATTTTTAAGGCACAGCCCAGGAAAGAGAAAAAGAGATTGAAATACCTTGCTTTCCACCCATTAACTCTTCATAGGTTAGGAGTGGGCAATCTGAGTGAGCATGTACCCCTTTTCTGCATTTCCCCAAATCTCTGCTGTCTGTAGAGTCAGTGGTGGGATTCAAATAATTTACCAACCAGTTCTCTGCCCTAATGACCAGCTGGGTAGGCGGGGCTCGGTGGTCATGTGATCATGTGCACCCCAAGTCAATGTCATTTAGGTCGATGGGCGCTTCGCCTTAGCTGTTACAATGTAATTAAGGGTTAACAGGAGAGGCAGTTTCTGTAAGCAGGGCAATAAAGATTAGGCTAGAAACAACACCAGAATGTTTCCTTCCTGCCTTCCTTACAGGATTAGCCCTGTAAAGTGGGGGGGGGGAGGAGATTTCTTCCAACAACCAGTTCTCCAAACTGCTTAGAAAGTTAACAACCGGTTCTCCCGAATAGGTGCGAACCAGCTGAATCCCACCCCTGAATAGAGTGTACAATGAGCTTTGAAATGGTTTAACTTTAAACAAAAGGGGACCCTCATGTTTCTCCTCTTTAAATTAGCAATAGCAGTTAGACTTATATACCGCTTCATAGGGCTTTCAGCCCTCTCTAAGCGGTTTATAGAGTCAGCATATTGCCCCTAACAACAATTCGGGTCCTCATTTCACCCACCTCGGAAGGATGGAAGGCTGAGCCAACCTTGAGCCGGTGAGATTAGAACCGCTGAACTGCAGGTAACAGTCAGCTGAAGTGGCCTGCAGTACTGCACCCTAACCACTGCGCCACCTCGGCTCTATTCAGAAAATCTTGGTTCAACTCTATATCATCATCTCAACCTCAGTCTTGGCCACTATCCAAGGTTGACTTAGATCCGGAGTGGCTTCAGATTGACTCAAACTTCCATCCTTCTGAGGTTGGTAAAAGGAGGAACTAGATTGTTGGGGGCAATATGCTAACTCTGTAAAAAGCTTAGAGAGGGCTATAAAGCAATATGAAGCGGTATATAAGTGCTATTACTGTTGGTCTTCTTAGATGTAGCCCCCTGCAGTCAGAAATTTCCATATTCAAACAAATTCCTTGATATCCTTTTCTGTGTGTCTGATTTGTGCCCTCAGCTGCCGGATCAAAAAAAAAAGGGGGGGGGTTCAAAAAAAATTTGGGGGGACATTTAGAACCTTTGAGTTAACATGCTTCAGTTTACTGTGCAAGAGACATTAGTTTGCTCAGTTGCTGAGTGAGGAAAACTTTTTCATGCAGAAGTAATTGCCCTGAATTCAAAAGATGTTGGATGTTGGCGCTCAGTGAATCTCCCCTTTCCCCCACAAACTTTGTTTTTCTCTAGACCAGTGGTTCCCAAACTTGGCAACTTTAAGACTTGTGGACTTCAACTCCCAGAATTGAAGAGCTGGCTGGAGAATTCTGGGAGTTGAAGTCCACAAGTCTTAAAGTTGCCAAGTTTGGGAACCACTGCTCTAGACATTAACTGCTCCAATAGCCTTTGCAAAGTTGAGGGGGGTTTCTCTCCATATCTCTATCTCTCTCTCTCTCTCTCTCTCTCTCTCTCTCTCTCTCTCTCTCTCTCTCTCTCTCTCTCTCTCTCTTTCTCTCTCTCTCTCTCTCTCTCTCTCTCTCTCCTTATTATGTTTAGGAAAGAGATTGCCATTGCAACTTACATCACTGTGTTCAAACTTGCAAATACATAACACAATGAAGAAAGCATTGGGGAGGGGGGAGAGGGAAACAAACTTATGAAGTGAAATTTTCTTTCGTTCTTGAAAGATGATGCTTCTGAAAGTTCTGTGGTCAGATTCCATGTTCAAGAATTACGGAGCTAACATAATAGCTAAGATAATTGGCTGTAAAAAGTGTCTGAAGCCCTACAAAAAATATTACTAATTACTAATAAGACATCAATTTGAGGTAAGAGAAACCCTGTTCCTCAATTTACTGAGATGTTGCGGAATTATAATGTATTTTGCATAAGTGCTTTTAGGGATGTTCAAAAGAAGGTTTGTGGCCTCTGCTCTGCTGACTGATTGCCTTCTGCTATTATTGTCTTTTATGGGTACCTCTTGTAACTCAGCAGAAGTTTGCTGTGAGTTGAGTCGGGATGCAGGATTAAGAATGCAGCTGGGGCTCGTTAGTGTCATCTTTTGGAGATAAAAGGACGGATGGTGCCACGCCCCTGGTTGCAGAAGTCAACGTTCACTCGTTCGTTCATTCATCGGTCGTGGTTTATTTGTGAGAGACACTTGGATAAGTGATTTGCTTTCTGTAACCCTGATTCAAAGAGACACTTGGAGAAGTGAATTGCTTTGTAAGAGATTTTGTTTTGAATTCTGTTATCTTCTTGCCAGAGACTTTATTTATGTTTATTTTTGGGCTCGCAGCCAGTGTGAGTCAAGGCTGATAAAGTTCTTTCCTTTTAAGTCTGTCTGCCTGTCGTCTTTGAACGAGCGGAGAAGGGGGGTCAGAACAGATACCACTATTAAGGACTAACTGATCAGGGCAGTGAAGATATGCTTCATCATCCTGATGCTACCGTAGATGAGCAGAAGACATACATACTATGTACATCTTGACTTCTGCTTCTGACAGGATGAGGTAGCATCTCCAGCTTCCCTGGAGGCAAAGAAAAGGCAAAATCCAGCGTGATCTCCCATCCATTGCCTAGAGAAGAGGCAGCTGAAGCGAGCTTCATCTACCCATCCCTCTAGAAAAAGCACTTTGCTCCTCCTGCCAAGTTTAGAAAGAGGTAAATCACTTTCTCCATGTGTGACCCCATCCGCCCAGAGGAGAAATGGTTTCAGGATATGTTAAGCCTCGGGGACCATGTGATTGAAATGATCTAATAAAGGAACTATGTGTATGATGCAGCGTGACGGACTTCATATTCCTACTTCCACTGAGCCGAACTCTGGAAATTAAGATAGATTAGCGTAAATATGCATGATACATACCAAGTTATATGTGGTCCTTTTCACTGTTCAAATGTTCAACTGTCTTGAGAGGAGTGCAGGTAGCCTGTGTTCAGATTTGCAGGTTTTGAATATTATGCACATACTTTCCCATATGAACATTTTTAGCATAAAGATTTATGGCACTCCGTATTAAACATTCCCCCTATTATATTAACATGGAGTGCTAAGTGACTCAAGTTGTTTTGTTCTTCTTTTTGTTCGATGTGCTCAGATTAACTAAACACTTCCTTGATTTTTAACATAGGCTTAATATTTCAGGTATGCTGCTGAGTAGCAGATTTAACTCTTGGGAATATTAATATCCCTTGAAGAACATGTAAAGACTATTTGAGGAATAAGATGCTGATGTTTGAATGCCAAGGGTGAAGTATAATGAGATGTAGTTAAAATTAAATTAGCCGTTTGGACGTATTGCATCTTAGACTTCCTGTCTTTCTAAGGAAAAAAGTATAGGCTAAACATATAGATATTGTGGATTAATATAATAACTTTTTTTCTTTACACTGTATACAAGAAGGATGATTTCTAAACTGTCTTTATAGAGAGAGTCAAGAATTAACATGTAGAGAAATTCCAAAGATTCCTAGGTGCGCGTGAGCTCTCAATTCCTAAGTGGATTCTAAGCCATGATTTAGTTTCCTTGAACAAGTCTTATGTGCTTGCATGAAATGTTGAGCTCAAGGGCTCTGCTGTCTCTCTCGTTTTGAGCATTCCTCCCCCCCCTTTTGTATTCTGCCAAAAGGAATTTATTTCAACGGTCAAACTAAAGCAGATTTCATTTCAGTCCCGCAGATTCTTGGCTTGTGATTTTTGGGGGGCAAACCAATATCGAAAAGTGAAACTATAAACTCTTTACTTAGATAAATCATAAAAATAAAGATTTCCATGGATGATTTATTGAGCAAAGAATATTATTTTAAAATCATAATTTCCAATCCGCATATAAGAAGGCAAACCAGGAATCTGCAGATAAACCACGCAGCTCTAGTTTATCCATCTCCCAGTTCAGTGGTGGGATTCAAACAATTTACCAACCAGTTCTCTGCCCTAATGACCAGCTGGGTAGGCGGGGCTTGGTGGTCATGTGATCATGTGGCCGTGGCCAAGTTAATGTCACTCTGGTCGATGGGCACTTCGCCTTAGTTGTTACAGTGGTAATAAGGGTTAACTGGAGAGGCAGTTTCTGTAAGCAGGGCAATAGAGATGAGGCTAGAAACAACACCAGAATGTTTCCTTCCTGCCTTCCTTGCAGGATTAGCCCTGTAAAGTGGGGAAAAAACAAAAGATTTCTTCCAACAACTGGTTCTCCAAACTGCTTAGAAAGTTACCAACCGGTTCTCCTGAATGGGTGTGAACTGGCTGAATCCCACCACTGTCCCAGTTGAAGAGGAAAGGTGGGTAGGATAAGAGTGCCAAGCATTATGTGTGTTTAGGCCTGTAATGCTGTATTGTGTGTTAGCCTTATGTGAGAACCAGCCTACATAAGCCATGAAATGTCAAGTATCATACAATTATTTACCGTTGTATGATACTTCAAAATCAATCTACCCTTTTCAGGAGCTTTTCTCCAGTAAACAGTATCACTAAATATATTCTGATTTTATACTGCACTTGAAAATGTTTTAAAAACCTATTCTTTAAAGAGTGGTAGTCTTTTGCTGTGTCTTGATGCCTTTTGGAATAATATTTTCTATACTCATAATGATTCAATATATAACCTGTTGTGGCCCAGCAGGAGCCGTTGGAGCTGCCACCAGACTCCGACAGCGAGGGGCCCTATGAGTCGGCTCTGGAGGATGTGGAGGACTATGGACAGGGTTCCGACTCAGAGCAGGGCGCAGAGAGGCTGGTTGGCCACCAGGAGGCGCCTGAGCCTTGGACCAGTGGGGAGGAGACAAGGGAGTGTGAGCCTGAGGTCAGCAGTGAGTTGTTCCTGGATGCCCGGCACCAGAGAGCTAATAGGCGTAAGGAACAATTACGCAATTACAGGAGGTAATTGCACTCAGCTGGTGGTCATTAGGCTCCTCTCCAGACTATAAAAGGACTGCTTGTGTACATGTCCCTTTTGCAGGAGTCAACGCATGTCAGAGAACATTATTGTGAGCTTGGCAGGCTGGATTGCTGCCAGGGCTTATCCGTGCTGGATTGCTGCCCAAGCTTGTCTCTGCCGGTTTGCTGCCAAGGACCTGTATGTCTGTTAATTAAATGCCGTAACCGATCTTTGGCTTGGAGTGTCTGTTGGTGTGGGACGAGGGGGGTCAGAACAGTAACCTAAAAGTACAAAGTTAAATATTATATCTCTCTCCAAATTTGAATGCATATTTGACATTTATGTGTCCTTGTTTACAGATTCAAAAGAATAAAACACTTAATATAGCAGGCGCAGAAATTTGGATACCCTTCTGGTTAGTGCTTTGTAACACCTTCTTTGGCAAAAAATAACAGCTTCCAAATATTTCAGCTTGTCAACTAAGAGCTTATTTTTGGTTTTGGATTCTCCCCCTTTCCTTGCAAAACACATCTAGTTCATATATAAAAATGGTGGCATTTTCCGGAGGGAGGGACAGGAGTCCCCAGTTGTGGTATAATCACGCTCAATTGGCTGAGAGACTGTGATGAAGCTGAAGCCACGCCTCTGTGCTCCACCCCTTCTGACTCCAGTTTCATCTCAGTCTGGCCAGTCACGGGACATATAAAATTGGACTCCGTGATTATAGCCTTCTGGATCCTCCTTACCTCCTTGATTGTAGGTTTCCTGGCTGTAGCTGCCTGGGGCTGGTCACTAGGTGGGAGCAGGCTGTGGTTTGTGTGGCTGAGGATGAGGAGGATTCCAAACCAGATCCCACGGCCTTTCCCCAAATTTATTCTGATCCCTTCTGCGCAAGGCGCGGGCCACTGCACAGCCGAGGGGGCTATGGATGGGGCTAAGAAAGGGACTGTGGCTAAAAAGCCTGAGAGCCCAGTTTTTTCCGAGCCCAAGTCTGCCAAGGAGGAGATTCCTGCCCCACAACTGTTTCTGGAGGTGTAAGATAAACGAACTTTTAAAATGACGGTTCACCGACAAATGCGCGCCGACAAAACCGCGCCATCAACAAACAACATAGTGGGATGCGAAAACAACGCTATAACCCTAACCCTAATTGCGGTTTTGACGTCACGGTTTTGTCAGTGCACATTTGTCAGGTCACGAAAATGACAGAGCCAAGTGTCAAAGAATAAAAAAAGCAGTTTGTTAGGGAAGCAGACCAAAGGAAGAAAAAAAAAACAATTAAAAGCAATGCACAGATACAATTCCAAATAAAACAAAATTAAAATGCATTTTATCTAATTAGATAGGACTTTTGGTTTTGAGGCCCAGCGTTCCTTAATTGAAAAGATGGTCTGGGCACATTTGGTTAGATGTTGTCAGAAAATAAGAAGTTACATCTGTATTTTTACGGAAACTTGAAATTCTAAAAGAGGTGGATGGTTTTCCATTCAGTGATGGATCAAAGTCCATTTCTAAGGTCACCAAGCAGAAGGAAGATGGCTACTACCATACTACTACAGGTTCTAATAAGACTATGTATGGTTTGTAGTAGGTAGCAATAGATTTTAATTTTCTTGTGGTTGATAATAACAACAGGATGGCTAACAGCAGCAAAAAACAATCAAGCAATTGGATAGGATATAGATGTGAAAATTATAAAGTGAATTCTTCATTTTATGTTCTTCTATCTTCTACCAAACTATCATTCTGTACTTAGTGGACTTCTGGGTTCTTCAATTAATACATTTAAAAATAACTCAGCGAGCTTAAAGAAATCTGCCTGACACATTCTTCAGTCAATCAGCATGTTAATTAAGAACTAAATCAATGCCTTAGTAATTCCAAATTTGTATTTCTAAAGAACTGCGAAGTTCCAAATTCAATACAGCGTTTTGAGGGAAAAATCAGTGTTTTATGTATCCTGAATAGCGATATAGAATCGGTTTAATTTAACTGCAAGTTTAAGGGGAGAAAGTACATTTAAATTTACTGATTTAGCAGATATAGATTTACTCTAAAATACTGGATAATTTTCAGAGAGTAGCAATAAAAAAATTCCTTCTGTGACTAAAACTAGTATGAAATGAATGAAGCTAGGAAGCATAGCCATTGGTTTTTAAATAGGATAACTATGAGCTCTTTTCAGTTTTGATACATAAAGTAATTTGATACTTGCCATTTCTTTATCTATCTAAAGAAATAGCATTTTAGAAAAAAAGAAAATGTAACTTATAGATGTAAATTTTGAGAAGATAACATTTTACATGTTGATTGACACATTCCTTGGAGGATAATGAAAAATAGAACCCTGGTGAACTTTGACTCCATTCAGAAATTGAATTTGCCACATCTTTCAAATGGTTGTTATGCATAATATATATGTTTTTGAAAGTGGGTGCTTCAGGCATAATTTGATTCACTGTGTCTATAATATAAGTTGGGTTTCAGTTATGAGCACCAAGAAATCTGTTTTGTTTTTTTCCCCAGGCCCATGAACAGAATATGTGATTAGAAACAAGTCAGATGATTTGTAAAAATAATGAATGTGTGTGTATGAATGTGAAAAAGAGAGAATGTGGTCTCAAATAAGCTTTTATTGAATGCTGAATTGAATTATGCTGAAATTCAGCCTCAGTTCATTAAAAACAGAAATAATTAAAAATGCATATATGCAAAGTATAATGTCCATTTGTCGCACTTAGTATTATTATTATATTGTCCACGAGGAGGTTGTTTTGCCATGCAATTCTTTTAATATCCATGAAACACATTAGGAAGTAATTGCCTCAAAAATAGCATTGATATGACATTTAAATGCTTTTCTTTAAAAAAAACCAGTATATCAGTAGTTAGCTGTTTAAGGTATTTTGCTGGTCCCCATTTGAAGATAGGCATGCTGAACAAGCCTTACAGTGGTGGGTTGCTAATCCCGTTCCAACCGGTACGATTGGAATGGGGCCGGCGTCGTCCTCGTGCACGCGCGCAGTTCACACATGCATCTTAGCGCCTGCGTGATGCTCCAGCTATTCGCGGAGAATCGCGCAGGTGCTGTATGTGCCATGCGCCTGCGTGGAAGTGCAGAAGCCTTTAAAGACCGGTAAGGAGCGAGGGCGGGCGGGTGGGCCCTTCGGCGTTCCCGGAAGTTAATTACTTCCAGTTTCACCGACCAACCGGTCCGCGCGGACCGGTTGAAACCCACCCCTGAAGCCTTATAACACAGACTGGCTCCAATAATACTGTTGTTGCCTCCATTTCCAGCAAGTGCACAAACTCTGCTACAGTCCTCTGAAATAGGAATAGATAAATAGAGATAAATGCAAGCATCAGCAATGCACTATTGCTCATTTGTCACTGGAGCTGTTTAGAAAAGATGAAAGAAGGATTTAAGGGGTTGGTGAAACTGAACTCCCACGTCCAAACATCTTTTCAAGGACAATATCCTCTGGATAGCTGGAATGCACGATCACAGGAGAGAAGACAGAACAGAATATGTTTCCAATTCTAAGGCAATGGCCATTGTCATTAGATGAAATGAAATGTTCCGGTGCTAGGGGCAAGCATGCCCACTTTCAGTTCAATGCAAACAGTGTACCCTGATTGTTTTTGTTACGCATTGTTCCAGAAAAATATCTTAAATATAAATATGTGCCCCAGAGGTTCCAGCGACTAGCCAACCTTACTTGATTTCAGTTGATCAGCCCATGTTAGTATTTGAATGAAGGACGGCTTCAATTTTCCAGAGTTGTAAGCGAGACTGAGTATTTGTAGGATACAGAAAATAACTGCAAAGCATTTTCATATTGTTGTCAGCAAAATTGGATTGTCTTGAGAGTGACTTTATAATTTGAAACAAAATGATCGAATTCTGTACTTGTCTAAACAAGATTTACAGATGTTTCTTTTAAAAACAATTAACCCTGTTAATGTAAAGGTTATTGTAATTACGGCCCTGAGTAGAAAGATGGGTTTTAAATTGACTGGACAATGTTTTGGAGACAAGCAGCAGTTAAATTTTTGGTGGGGTTGAATGCACAGAACAATTATATCTGCTTCCCAAAAGGGAACTGCTATACATTTTTGCAACCACATTAGAGGAAGTCCCAGGGAACATATAAAAACATAACTGTCAGGCCCGCAGGTTTCTCCTCCCTGTGGCAGTAATACCTTCTTAATATTACTTTATAGAAAGAATCTACCACACCTTTCAATGAATTTGCATAGTTTTCTGCAGTTAAAAACAGCTTGCGGTGGAAAAATATTAATAAATGCTATGGCAGATAACATTCCTAAAGGATGGTCTTTGTTTCAAATAAGGAGAAGGTATAATTAAAAATCTCATTGGCAAACCAACCTTCTGAGGATTCTCCAATAAATAGATTGCCACCAACACTGAATCTCCTGCCATGACTCTTGGGGAATTTATAGACTTTCCATTAAGAATTTGTGCCTTCAACCATGCTGCTTTTGTGTGTGTGTCTGTGTCTGTGTGTGTGTGATTGCTTAAAGAAGTCCCTGTAGTTTTCTTGGCAAGATTTCAGAGATGGTTTGCCCTTGCAGCCTTCCAAGATTGACAAAGTGTAACTGGCCCAGGGGTGGATTTCAATTTTTTTTACTATCGGTTCAGTCTGCATGGCTAAGTGGGGGGCATGTGACTGAGTAGGCGTGGCCAACTTGATGTCACTCACGCACGCTCAGTCACATGACACCCACCAAGCTACGCACACTGAAACATTGGTGAAAATTTTTGACAAGCGGTGGGTCCCAGGCTGGGGCTCTTCGCTGTCTCCTCGACCGCACTGGGGGCAAGCCGAGCAGCCGGCTCTTGAAATGGTGGCTGTAGCTGATGAGCTTGGGCTCTCGCTCTGTCTGCCTGGGACGCTCCCATCTGCCCAGGAATCGAAGCCCAGGGAGGAAGGTAACGGCCGTTCAGGTGGTACCGCCCGGTATACTTTGGAGGCAACAGACCCAACAGAGGCAAGCGCTCCTCTTGGTGGGGCGGCTGTGCTCGCCTGCTCCTGGCCCGAAGCCTCGTGGCCCGTCCCCCCCTCTGTCGAGATAAGCGCGCTTGGCTGGGCGGGGGGGGGGTTGCAAGGCTTTGAGCCAGGAGCGGGCGAGCATGGCCATGGCACCAAGAGGAATGCTTATCTCCATTGCCTTTGAAAGCGGAGGGCAGGTGCGTGACAGCGGGGAGCGGCGGGCGCTGCTGCTACAGCTTTGAGTGGAAGGCGCTGGGGATCAGGGGCTGTACGTCCACCTCGTAGAAGTTGTCCAGCTCCATCGATTAGCTAAAGCGTACCGTGGCACATGGTTGGGAATCTAGCAGGTATCCATTGGTGGTGGCACTCGAGGTCGGGATGGGTTGGCTGATCTGATTGAGTCATCCTGGGCCGGCTATTTATACCTGCCAGTCGATGGGTGCTCCATAGTATCTGCCTCCTCCCCAGCTCAGCAGTTCCTCCCTGTTCCACCTCTGGCACCACTTCTGGGTCGGCTGCCTGGATGGGCCTTGGGAGGGGGCCATCCCTGCCGGTCCAACCGGTTCGGAGAGCCAGGCCCAATTTTTACTACTGGTTCAGCTGAACCGGTCCAAACCAGTAGGAACCCACCTCTGGACTGGCTCAAGGTCAGTCCGGCTGGCTTCATGCCTAAGGTGGGACTAGAACTCGTAGTCTCCCAATTTCTAGCCTCTTGCCTTAACCTACACGAAACTGGCTCAATCAGCCACACTTTAGGAATATAGAAAGCAAATTGGATCTTTCAATCTTCTTGCCCCAAGTCCCAAAGTATAGTTTTAGGAAATGTGGTGACACATATATATGTTAGTGATTTTCCCCAATTTATTGCTGCTGTAGCACGTTTCTCTCGGCCCAATTCTATGTTAAAAATTCTTACAATATTTGTCAATGACTGAATTTCAATTTTTGATTTTCCATAAACCTTTAGGTCATCCATATAAATCAAATGTGAGGTTATTTTGCACTTTTTGCCTTTAGATAGCCAATGTTTGTTTTTTTCAAAATCACTGAAAGTGGGATCATAGCAGTGACACACAATAGAGGTTGATAATGCCTCTCCTAACATTGATATGTGTTGTTGTTGTTTTCATTTCCAACCACGAAGTCTGTCTTCCACTGCTTCATTATTTCTTCTATAAACAGTTCAGTGACATTGGTTGTTTCCAAACATTTGATTACTGTGGGAGAAGGACTTGCAGAACCAGGGGGAGTAGTAAAAAGAGGGATCTGCTTAGAATCACTATATAGCCACAAGTGAACTAATTCTTTACCCATCAAGTATTTATATTAGCTTTTAGTTGAGATTGCTACAGAGCTTTCCAAAACTAGATTGTTTCCTATTTTGTTTTCCATTTTCAGGGTTTGGGGGAATTTTTATCAGTGAGTCCTGGCTGTGTCTCACTCTGAAGATTCACAAAGGCAGTCCTTGCATAGCTTCAGATGCCACTTTATTGTGATCACTTTGGACAACTTGTGTTTTTCTGGATGCCATACATTATTGTCTCATTGTAATTTGTCTCATTGAGTCTGACATTCTTATAATATTTTGCTTCCCCAGATTCCTAGTTTGATATTTCTTACTGCAAAATGGGTTAGTGGAATTGAACAGTATAATTTTGTATTACGGGAAAGCGGGGGAATTGCATTATTAAATATTCTTAGATATTTTAAAAACAAAAGGGAAGTTTCATAGACGTAGAAAGTAACACAGCAGAACAATTGTGCAGCAGAAAACAGAGATAAAGGTAGAGAAGAAATACTTAGCTGTTGTGGCCTGGCAGGAGCCGTTGGAGCTGCCGCCACACTCCGACAGCGAGGGGGCTTATGAGTTGGCCTTGGAGGAGGTGGAGGACCCTGGACAGGGTGTCGACTCTGAGCAGGGCGAGGAGAGATTAGTTGGCCACCAGGTGGCGGCAGAGCCTTGGATCAGAGGGAGTGTTCAGGGAAACACTCGTGAGTTGTTTCGGGATGCACCCCGTCGAAGGGTTACTCGCCGGAAGGAACAACTGAGTACTTACAGGAGATGATTACAAGCAGCTGTTGCTGATTAAGATCATCTCCTGAGTATAAAAGGGACTGTTTGTGCCACGCCCTGGTTGCAGGAGTCAACGTTCTCGTTCGAGAGAACAAGAGAAACCAACTTGGATAAGTGGCTTGATGAGAGAAGCCTGTTTGCAGTGCTGCATGAGTTATAGGACTTTTGCCAGAGCGATTATCTTTGTTTATTTTGGGCTCGCAGCCAACAAGAGCCTGGACTGATTAAAACATTCTTTGGTACGTCTGTTTTGGCTTTCGTTCCTAGACGGAGAAGGGGTGGTGGTCAGAACACTTAGTATGCAATAAAGACAATAAAAAAGTCTCAATTTGGGAAAGAGTATGACAAATGCTTAAAATAATCCCTACCTTTGTTCCATATGGTATAAGAAGATTCTCAATAAGGGTGGAGATAGCAGGCGGGTTATATAGTGGTTAATTAATTAGTAATCAGACTCAGTCCAATCAGAGCACGAATAGTGTCAACCCATGCAAGGATGCTATCTCCACCTTATTAGAAGAGGCGTATCAGGTAAGTTACCAGGTTCCACCACAAAACCGCACTCGACTAAACCGCGTCCGACTAAACCGCGTAGCTGACGTCATCAACAGGGCGACAACAGCGCGGAGACAGAAGCACGCTGTAAACCCTAAACCTAAAATTAACCCCTAAACCTAACCCTAAACCTAACCCTAAAGCTAAACCTAACCCTTACCTTAAGTTGAATCGGCTTGTTTTCAAAGCGCTATTTAAAGCACCCTTCTTTCTCCGCGCTGGCTGTTGTCGGCCTGTTGATGACGTCAGCGACGTGGTTTAATCGGGCACGGCTTAGTCGAGCGCGGTTTTGACGGGTCACGAAGTTACCAACGCCCTTTTCCCTTCAAGACTGCCACGCAGTGTGCCTTGCAATGAGTTAAGGATAGTGCTGTTCTTGAAATTTGGAAACTGATCTTGTTTGGGTCGCTGGCTGATTTGTAGTAAATAGGGTATTAATACAGTAAACATATAAAGGGAACAAGCTGCATAATCCAGTTGACCTTCTGTATTTAAATTTCTTTGTTTCAAAATTGAATTGACTTCTTCTAACTCCATTGGTTAAAAAAAAAAGGTTTCCTAAGAAAAGCTGTAGAAATATAATTACCTGGAAATGTTTTTTATTTTTATTTTTACTAGTTGGAGTCAAAAACGTCTACTATAATTAAAGGGGTAAATCCAACTGGATCATGTAATCATTTCAGCCAGCATTTATAATTATAATCCAAAGGCCAGATTCTGGTGACTTTTGCATTTTTTTAGAGCACTGTATTTGGAGAGACTTGTGAAATCTGTCTCAAAAATTATGTTTGGACTTTCTCTTTTATTGCTGTCTTGCTGTAAGGACCCAATTGAACCCACTATAATAATTTGATGTATTTAACAGCGATTGGAATGAGCTATTTATTTTGAGTAAAATAGAAAGCTTATATAGCCGAGTCCAATTTCTGCCCTTTGGGATATGTAGAAAGGCATTTTAGGCTCCAGAAGTTTGGAAAACCTAAGTATTTAAAAATTCTGATTTATTTGATGGTGTGCCCTCCTCATTTGCCAGTTCTGGGTTCACCGACAAAACCGCGCTGACGAAACCGCGCCCGCCATCAACAAACAACATAATGGGACGCAAAAACAACATTATAACCCTAACCCTTTATAACATTGTTTTCGCCTCCCTTTATGTTGTTTGTTGATGGCGGGCTCGGTTTTGTTGGCGCGCATTTGTCGGGCGCGCATTTGTCGGGTCACGCAGTTCTGTACCTTGGGAAGTTTGGAAAATACAGATATTTTAGATTTGGAATATTTTATCAGGAGATTCTCACTATTAGAACAAAGCTACCACTTCATTGCCATAGAATAGCAATTTCATACACCATTAGCCGAGTGTAGGCTGCTTAAACTAGCCACAAGTGAATTTACGTATACATTAAACTGTGCTGGAGGTACTACACAATCCTGTTTTTACTTCTGTACTCATTGGTATTTCTTTGGTTTTACGTCCTTGGTTACTGCACCTGACTTTCATTCTTACATCTTTATACATTCTAGATATTAGTAGAAGCAAACTTTTATCAGTTGTGCTAGTTTTACGTTTGTGCCGCGGTGTAATCCTGAAAATCAAGTTGAATGCACCCTTAAAATCAATGAAAGGCACAAATGCAGATGTTGCAGCACTATAGTATGGTCCCTAGTGTAAATCTGCCTTCCCCAAACTTTGCCTGTTTATCACTCAGAATAGATTAAGACCAAGGCCAGTCTGTGGAAGTTCATCTGCAGGTATGGTATCAATTTGGACCAGTGGTAGTCAACCTTTTTCTATCTACCGCCCACTAATGGATCTTTCTTGATGGAAAAATTTCCTTACCGCACACCAGTTTTTGCGCAAGTGCGGAACATGAGCATATTTCTTTTTTTCAGACATGGGTTCTAAATTTGTTTCACAATTTAACAACTACTTTTACTCTTACGTTTTGATCTGCACTCCACACAGTGCTTTTTTCCCTCCTCGTTTCCCTTTTATTACAAACACCAAAAACAATGCTGTATTAGGTGCCAATTTTTATTAAGTGCCACCGTCAAAACAAAATTCCTTTTCCTGCCTTCTTTTTTACCTTTCTTATAGTATTTCACTATATCAAGGATCTCTTTTTCCCTTTTTTATTTTCTCCTTCCTTTACTTATTTGTTTCTTTTATTTTATGATAACAAAACTTAATTTATGAGCCAGACTAAACACTGCTTACTCTCCTCCTTTATTTTATCCCCTTTTCTCTATTTTCCCTTTTTTTCTTAATTTTTTTTATCTTTTCCTTTTTATCTCCTTTTTTTTACCTTCCTTAGGGCAATGTACAAAAGTAAGGCTGAGCTAGTTAGCCCACTGATTATTATTAGCCAACAACAATTCTCTCCTGCCTATAACTTTTCTTTCTCCTATTTTACAACTGCTCCACTTTATTTTATAAGATAACAAAACTTATCTGCCTGTCCCTGCTATCAGTTTCCACTCCTCCCCTTCCTCTTCCCACGTGTTTGCTTGTTTGCGTGCACGCGCACATTGGTTTATTGATGCGTGCGCTCGTGCCTGCCCACTCACTCAGAAAGAGGTTTTAACCTCCGAAGTCCGTACCGCCCACCTGGAATCCCAAAACGCCCACTAGTGGGCAGTAGGGACCAGGTTGACAACCCATGATTTAGACCTGGCAGGAAGCGGATAGAGGTGAAATTAAGATTCGAATACAGAAGCACCCTTTTACAAGTACTCCCCAACACATTTTATAAATGTCTTTTTAGTTAGCAATTACTTTTATTTCCGTTCATTTTGTTTTAATATTGCTTTCTGCTCTGCTTATCAGACTTGGAATTTTAATTGAATGTTGATTTTTTTTTTGTCCGCTGGGTTCTGCCTGGACTCTCTGTACTCCCTCACACAAAGAAAGGCATTGGGATGGAGAGAGAGTGAATTCTGATGTATAAACATTGCATTGCATACATTATTCAAATAACAAAAATTAAAAGACCTCAAAGGAACTAAAAAAAAAAGATAAAAAGGAACATTTAAGTAAAAATTTAAAAATACTCATCCTAGCAATGGCCAAACACAGTTCACCGACAAAAGGGCGAACGACAAAAACGCGCCCGACTAAACCACGGTGACAAAACCGCGAATTCTAAAGCGTGCCGATGAATGAGCGCTGAAGCGCGGCGACAACAGTGCAGCAATAGAAGCACACTGTAAACCTAACCCTAACCCTAACCCTTACCTTAACTTAAATCGCGCTTATGTCGCCGCACTGTTGTCGCCGTGTTGATGACATTGCGTTGATGATGTCGCGGTTTTAGCAGCGCGCTTTTGTCGTGCGCGCATTTGTTGGGTCACGGCCAAACACAGGCAAGGGAGATGAAAAGGGTTTCAAGATCTGTTATTTAGGTATTATTTTGAATGGAACTTCTTGGGAATAAAGATACCAAAACAATATTTAATACATGGTTTTGCCTGTCAACTGTTTCTGTTTTTAGATAACAACTCTGATTAACCATAAGGATAAACCAAAGAAGTCCGATAAGACATTGAGAGCAGTCCAACAGGTGGGCCAGGCGGTTAAGCTAGCTGTTGGAAAATTTGTCATGGTGGGTGAAGCTATAGCCAATGAAAACCAAGAGCTGAAAGAAGAAATGAAGGCAGCCTGCATTGAAGCAAAGCGAGCAGGTAGGTGAAGGTTCATGAACCTGAGAAGCAGGGCATCATTTGCTATAAAAATACCTGCTGGATGGATGATGGATGGATAGAGATGGATGGATGGAAACAACACTGTCAGTGCTTGGATGATTTATTTAGAGCCAAAATTGAGTTATTTATATACAGTCAGCTGGTGGTTTTAAAAGCTGCATTGAGGAACATCTCAAGAACATCCCAAGGATGTCTTGTCTGCAGGATCAACCCAGGCGGTTTTTCTGACATATTATGGGTTTTTAAAATCCATGTGGAGATTCTTTTAGAGAAGAACAGATTCTCAAGAGAAGTTTGAAGACTTCGTCTCTGATCCAACCATCAAAAATGTTTTGAAGATGTTCTCATTAAAATACCTTGCTCTTTACCCTCAAAAAAAAAAAACTGCTGCCTTCTGTTCTCCTGGAGTTAGTAAATCCTTCTCGTTTTGAATTTACCTGCAACAGAGACTTGCATTTTAATCTCTTAAATGTTTGGAGAAATACCACGGGAGATTATTTTAGTTCAGATATCTCCAGTCTTGTTGAAATGGTATTAACTTCTACTGTTCATCTGTGGCATTCAGTAGGGAAGCATTAACACAAAGAAACTGTGGAATAGTTCATGGTTCTCAAAAATATCTGCTGTGATTTAAAACAGTAAGTCTAATTATGAATTTGTTCTTTGGAGAATGAATTGCAGTTCCTAATTTCTCAAGAATATTGAGTCATGTGGGATAGGTGGTATTCTAGATACTTCATGCTTAAAATGGGTCTGAATTCTTTTTCGTGAGGAGCATTTGGTGATTATAACAGCCTTCTTTCTCAAACCATGAAAGTTTACAGGAGACGAACTAATTGATAGGGCAATTAAAAAAGATACACCACCGTTCTCCATATTTTGTAAGAATAAGAATGAGTAACTCCAACATATAGGTAGTCCTTGACTTACAACAGTTCATTCAATGACTTTTTGAAGTTACAATGGTACTGAAAAAAGTGACATGATAGTTTTTCACACTTAACAATCATTGCAGTATGCTTTTGGTCATATGATCAACATCCGGATGCTTGACAACTGGCTCATATTTACGGTGGTTGCATAAATGTCCTGGAGTCACGTGGTCTTCTTTCACGACCTTCTGATAAAGTCAATGGGGAAGCCAGATTCACTTAAAAACTAACTATTACTAACCTAACAGTTGCAGTGATTCACTTAACAACTGTGGCACGAAAGAACATAAAGTGGGTCAAAACTCACTTTTAACAACTGTCTTGTAGAGCAACAGAAAATTTGGGCTCAATGTTGTTATGGTTATAAGTCAAGGAATATATGTATGTATGTATGTATGTATGATACCCAAATCATAGTGAGTGAAGAAGATAATAAAAACTAAAGCAGTGACATTACATAATATGTTTTAGATTATTAGTTATTATGCCAAAGAATAAGGATCTAATCACCAGAAAATGTGGTTTCAGCCCCAAAGATGAGCAAAGGGCTTTTAAGGAAAGCAAGCACTATGACAATATCGAAGCTTCATTTTTTTTAATTTACTAAACTTATTATTATTAGACATTCCATACCAAAAGAAGGAAGCCTAAGTTAAAAATGTTTTAAAATAAAGATAAACACGCTTACTTCTTTCTAAAACATAAGCAATGTCCTCTTGTATCAGACAATAATCCATTAAGTCCAGCAGTCTCTTTTCATAGAGATTCCCCATTGTGCAAGGAAGCCCGTTAGACTCCAGCAGGTGGCCTTCAAAGGCAGTTACAGTGCCATCAAAGTTAATCACTATTGATCCCCATGATTTCCCTGAATTGGCCCCACACATTTTTGAAGCCAGTTAAGCTGGTGGCCAGCACCACATCTTGTAGTAACTCGTGGCACGACAAAACTGCGCTCGACTAAGCCACGCCCGATTAAACCGCATCGCTGACGTCATCAACAGGGCAACAACAGCCAGCGTGGAGAAAGAAGGGCGCTTTAAATAGCGCTTTGAAAGCAAGCCGATTCAACTTAAGGTAAGGGTTAGCTTTAGGGTTAGGTTAAGGGTTAGGGTTAGGGTTAGGTTAAGGGTTAGGTTAAGGGTTAGGTTAAGGGTTAGGGTTAGGTTAAGGGTTAGGGTTAGGTTTAGGGTTAGGTTAAGGGTTAGGATTAGGTTTAGGGTTAGGTTAAAGTTTAGGGTTAGGGTTAGGTTTAGGGTTAGGTTAAGGGTTAGGTTAAGGGTTAGGGTTATGGTTAGGTTAAGGATTAGGTTTAGGGGGGGTTAGGTTTAGGTTTAGGGGTTAATTTTAGGTTTAGCGTTTACAGCGTGCTTCTGTCTCCACGCTGTTGTCGCGCTGTTGATGACGTCAGCTACGTGGTTTCGTCGAGCGCAGTTTAGTCGAACGCGGTTTTGTGGTGGAACCGTAGTAACTATCACCACCATCACATGGCAAAGATAATGCATAGAATTTAAAATTCTCTTGCTGCCCTATTGATGTTGGCCTATATTCTCTTTTGTAAAGTATGTTTTTTACCAGTGGATTTTGTATTCGGAGGAAGCCCGAACTAACTACTAATTTGCTTATAGGTGAGACCATTGCACACCTCACAGAGATGGCAACCTTGGATCGTCCAGAATCTGATGGCCAGATAACAATTTTTACAGACAAAACAGGAGTGATCAAAGCTGCAAGACTGTTGCTTTCGTCAGTTACAAAAGTATTGGTTCTGGCTGACATAATCGTTATTAAGCAAATTATAGCTTCTAGAAACAAGGTAATTGTGATTTTTGTGAACAGCGATTGTACATTTGCATACAGTTTTATACTGTATATTATGGAAGTGATAATTTAATATTTTTAACTGGCATTGAGTTCAGTCCAAGGCAGTGGTGGGATTCAGCCGGTTCGCACCTATTTGGGAGAACCGGTTGTTAACTTTCTAAGCAGTTCGGAGAACTGGTTGTTGGAAGAAATCTCCTTTTAATTTTTTCCCACTTTGCAGGGGTAATCCTGTAAGGAAGGCAGGAAGGAAACATTCTGGTGTTTCTAGCCTAATCGTTATTGCCCTGCTTACAGAAACTGCCTCTCCGGTTAACTCTTATTACATTGTAACGGCCAACGTGAAGCGCCCGTCAACGTAAGTGACATTGGATTGGCCACACCCACCCAGTCACATGACCACTGTGCCCAACCTACCCAGCTGGTCATTAGGACAAAGAACCGGTTGTTAAATTATTTGAATCCCACCACTGCTCCAAGGTCATTGTGTGTGTTTTTGTCTCTGTGTACATACATACATTTTCTTATTAATAAGAAACCTAAGTGCTAAACTTTAGCCAGATAATACATTATAGATATGTATAGCCATTATGGGAGCAATAAATAAGCCTTTCATCCAGTAATACATAAAGTTAAACTGCATTGTCTATTGAAAGAGTACATAAATAATCTTGACTTGCCATGCAGAATTGGTTGCATCTTAAAATAGAAAACAAGAACTGATTTTTGAGAAATTCTAAATTTGTCTTGTCAGCGATCTATCACTCATGGTTTCTTTTCAACATATTTGACAGGTCCTTATGACAATGGAACAGTTAGAGAAAGTGAGCAGTTTTCAGGAATTTGTGCAAATATTCAGTCAGTTTGGAAATGAAATGGTAGAATTCGCCCATTTAACTGGAGAGCGACAAAATGTAAGTGCTCGATAAAAGTTCTTATCTGTTCAATGCTTTGTAGAAAACATTAGCAAAATTACTTCATTTTCAATTCTGCCATCTTACAGAAAAAAATAGTCACCTGGTTAGAAACTTACAATTGGTGTTTATAACGTGCGCACCCAATCTGCAATTTATCAAATATTGTAAGATATAAAAGTACCTCTGAACAGTGAGATCCCATCTGAGCTGTCATGGTTAATAACCATAAAAGGCAGAATACCACTGACTTTAGTCGTGACCCGTCAAAACCGCGGTCCACTAAAGCGCGCCCGATCAAAGCGCGTACGTGACGTCATCAGCAGCGTGACAAATAAAATAAAAAATAAATTAAATTAAAATTAAAATTAAATTACAGCAAGCCGATTCACATAAAGGTTAGGGTTAGGGTTAGGGTTACGTTAAGCGTTAGGGTTAGGTTTAGGGTTAAGTTAAGGGTTAGCGTTAGGTTTAGCGTTAGGTTAAGGGTTAGGTTTAGGGTTAGGTTTAGGGTTAGGTTAAGGGTTAGGGTTAGGTTTAGGGTTAGGTTTGGGGGGGTTAGGGTAAGGTTTTCGTGTTAATTTTAAATTTACCGCTCACAGCGTGCCGTTTTTGTCGCGCTGTGATGATGTCACATACGCGCTTTCGTCGAGCGCGCTTTAGTCTACCGCGGATTTGTGGTGGAAATCACTTTAGTAATACTAGGGATTTTTAGTCTCAGCAACTGTTCTAATGGAGCCACAGCAGCAGTGTTTCCTCCCAACTGTGAAGTTCTGGCAATCTTGGATGACCCAATATTTGCAAAAGTACAAAAGGAAAAAAAAAATAAAGTAGAAATATGCTGGGAAACTGCCATCGTTAAATAAAAAAACAAAACCCTCACAATAGCCTGCGTAGTATGGAATGCTGACTGACCATCAGTGGGAAAATGTTCTTAAATAGATTGCTGGGTTAGCAGAAATTCTTTGTCAGCATGTAGACCATTGTGAGAAGTCTTGCAAGTAGCTTCCCACTTGAGCACCCAAGACTGCCCACCAGAATTTGCCAGCAAACTCCTATACTAAAGAAAAGCACCTTAATTTTTGTGCAAAATGAGATGTTTCGGACAGGCATAAGACACTAATGTTGCTTAAACAAAGAGAAAGCCCCACATCTAGTTCCAAAAAGAAACCAAAAAAAAAAAATGGTGTTCCGGATGTTTTGGACATACATTGTTGCCTTGCTCTCTGTTGCTATCTACCAGGGGTGGGTTCCTGCCAGTTCTATAGAAGAGGTTCCACAAATCTACAGTGTCATTTAGAACCGGTTCCAGCTCCCTCCCCCCGCCCGTCCGGACATCAAGATGAAGAGCGAGAGGAGGAATTCTGGGAGTTGAAGTCCACAAGTCTTAAAGCTGTCAAGTTTGAACACCCCTAGGGTTTTTTTTTTCTAAAGGGTTAGGGGTGCAAGGGTCTTGTAACTTGACAGCTTTACGACTTGCTCATTTCAGTGCCAGAGTTCCTGAGCCAACGTGACTGGAAGAGGAATTCTGGGAGTTGAAGTCCACAAGTCTTAAAGCTGTCAAGTTTGAACACCCCTGGGGTTTTTTCCTAAAGGATTAAGGGTCTTGTAACTTGACAGCTTTAAGACTTGCGTGCTTCAAATTCCAGAGTTTCTGAGCCAACATTTTGGTTGCTAAGCAAGAGCGTTGTTAAGTGAGTTTCACCACATTTTACAAGTTGGCCACGCCCACCCAGTTCACATGGCTGGCAAGCCACTCCCACCCAGTCACATGCCTGGCAAGTCACTCCCACAAAGCAGGCCACGCCTATAGAAGAGGTTCTAAAAAAATTTGAAACCCACCACTGCTATCTACCTTGAAGAAAGTGGTAGAAAAGTATGGTTACTGGTTTAGTCTCACAAACAATTCCTTTAATTGTTCTATACTAGCAGACAGCTCCTTTAATTCTGTTGAAACCAAATCTATCTTACATCTAAATTGTTAAATCTTTTGGATTCCTTCTCTGTAACTTCTACATTGTAAAAGAAAATGTTTGTGTTATGTCTGTGGAATGCTTTATTTTGTTAAATCAGAGATATTTTACTGACAGAACCTATTTCAGTTGTCATTCTCACTCTATTTAGAATTCTAAGAATTAGGCAAAATTAACATCTTCATCAATGACTATAATAAAGAGTAATAGTGTTTCCCCCAAAATAAGACCAGGTATGGTTTTTTTTTGGACCAAAAGACCCATTAAGTCTTATTTTTCAGGGAATGTCTTATTTTGCGTCTGGTACCCCATTCCCTCCCACCATCTGCTTGCCTGCGGACGCAACGGCTTACAAGGCTTCCTAAGGCAGATGCGCTTTTCACCCGGATGGAGAAATGATGGAGACTCGAAGCTTCGTCTGCTGGCAAATGGGACGCTTTGAAACTGAGCTGAGCTCATTGGGATTGCCGGCCTCCCCACCCCCCACCGCCCCCCGCCTCTGCCGTGCACATTTTGCCAAGAGGGAGATGAAGCTTTGCCTTCTAGCAAATGGGATCTCCGAGTCTCCCTCATTTCTCCATCCAGGCAAAAAGTGTTTGGGCACCTATGGGGCGCTTGGGAACGGAACATGAAATCACATGAATCTAATAGTTCAGTAGCAGCGGAAAATCTGCCCCAAATTTCTCTCCATATCCCATTTTTGGTATCTGTCGTTTGTTTTAATAATTAAAAGAGATGACACGCTTTGTTTTTCAGTAGATGTTCTCTACCTCCCTTTGCCAAGAATTATTGTTTTCCGTTAGGTTAGGTTAGGTTTATTAAACTTGTATGCCGCCCTATTCCCGGAGGGACTCATGGCGGCTAACAAACCAAAGGGAAGGGAACAATATAAAAACAAATAAGACAGGAACAAATTAAAAACTCACAGCAGCCATAACCATTCGAGTGGGGCTGGGAACTCATCAGCCCCAGGCCTGCCAGAACAGCCAGGTCTTAACGGCTTTGCGGAAAGCCTGAAGGGTGGTGAGGGTCCGGATCTCCACGGGGAGATCATTCCAAAGGGCCGGAGCAGCCACAGAGAAGGCTCTCCTCCGAGTAGTCGACAGTCGACATTGGCCGGCGGATGGAATTCGGAGGAGGCCTAGTCTGTGGGATCTAATAGGTCTTTGGGAGGTAATTGGCAGGAGGCGGTCTCTCAAGTACCCAGGTCCGATACTATGTAGGGCTTTATAAGTGACGACTAGCACCTTGAAGCGTATCCGGAGACCAATAGGCAGCCAGTGCAGCTCGCGGAGGATAGGTGTAACGTGGGTGCATTCTGGACAAGCTGAAGTCTCCGAATGCTCTTCAATGCTCTTCAAGGGCTCCGAATGCTCTTCAAGGGATTTTGCTTTTCTTTCTTTAGGATCTGAAAGATGAAAAGAAGAAAGCTAAAATGGCAGCCGCTAGATCTATTCTTGAGAAATGTACCATGATGCTCCTCACTGCTTCCAAGGTAATTTTTTTTCCTTTTTGTTACGAGCAAAACAAATATCTTGAGAGCCGCTCTCCAGAAAACATGGGGACAGCATTGACTAAAGCCACATCAGTCAGCATGTCTAGAGATTGGAAAGCTTTCTGGGGGATACCAGAGGAAATGTTGACAAATTCAGTGGCTAATTGACTGATAAAGCCGCCTTGGCTGATTTGCCCAGGGTGGGACGACACACACAAACACACATTAATGGGATTAATGGGTAAATAGCATAGAAAGATCCAAATAGTGTTGATGTATCGATTATTTACCTGCTTGCTTATTCCTCCCCCTCCTCAAATTATTGATTTTTTTTCAGACGTGTTTAAGGCATCCTGATTGTGAATCTGCCCGTGTTAACAAAGGAGCAGTGTTCCACAGAATGAGACTAGCTTTGGAACAGGTTATAGAGATTGTAGCAGACACTCGGCCCAATGGAGAAAATGAATCGGGCCCAATGAGTATCTATACTGGCATCAAGGAATTCAAGGTATGAATCAGATGAGGCTTTTTTTGGAGGGTATTTCTAGATGCAAGAGGAAAAAACATTTCATTGGTTTCAATTAGAACTTTCCAGTGATTTTCAAATACTTCAGTGTTCTGGGCCCCCCCCTCTCGTTCCACACCAAAGCACTCCAAGCCAAAGATACTTTACAGAATTTAGTAATAGACAGACAGGTCCTTGGCAGCAAACCGGCACAGACAAGCCGTTGGAGCTGCCACCAGACTTCGACAGCGAGGGGCCCTATGAGTCGGCTCTGGAGGATGTGGAGGACCCTGGACAGGGTTCCAACTCTGAGCAGGGCACAGAGAGGCTGGTTGGCCACCAGGAGGCGCCTGAGCCTTGGACCAGTGGGGAGGAGACAAGGGAGAGTGAGCTGGACGCCAGCAGAGAGTTGTTCCTGGATGCCTGGCACTGAAGAGCTAATAGGCGCCAGGAACAGTTGTGCAGTTACAGGAGGTAATTGCACTCAGCTGGTGGTCATTAGGCTCCTCTCCAGACTATAAGAGGACTGCTTGTGCACACGCCCCTTTTGCAGAAGTCAACGCAGGAACAAATGTTGGAGAACATTATTGTGAGCTTGGCAGGCTGGATTGCTGCCAAGCCTTATCTGTGCTGGATTGCTGCCCAAGCTTGTCTGTGCCGGTTTGCTGCCAAGGACCTGTCTGTCTGTTAATTAAATGCCGTAACTTATCTTTGGCTCGGAGTGTGTGTTGGTGTGAGACGAGGGGTGGTCAGAACAGATCACTAAATGAACTGTTAATAAGTCGAGGACTACTTGTAATAAATATTACTGTACAACTAACACATGCCGTCTGGATGACTTTTCTATAATATAATCTTAATCTTCTACCTCACGGGAGTAGTATGGATTATTTCTCTTGCAACTTTGCTCATTTTAACTTTTGAGGGGAGATGGGTATATGAAAACTTGACAGATCACCTGGGAAGCTGCTTTGCACAAATATCATCTGGTACAATTCTCTATTCATATCAGCCGTTTTACATAGATGGTTGGGTAGGTTATTGCCATGTGGGAATTGAAATAGTCTCACTGAAATCCGTCATCCTTTCCATAAGAAGTGTGTATTCTGAAAAGAATGCAGCAGGATGTGGGTTTTCTCTCACCCATGTGTAGGACATCGGTGAGAGAACCCCAAATCTTCACAGTCCTAACCAGCAGTTAGCCCAAACATTAGTAAAACACCGAATTAACTGATATGTGAATCTTAGTTGTGAGACATGCATAGTCATCATAAAGACACTGAGTTGCCATTTTTAATTCGATCAAAAGATATTTCGGTTCCACCACAAAACCGCGGTAGACTAAAGCGCGCTCGACGAAAGCGCGTACCTGACGTCATCACAGTGCGACGAAAACATCACGCTGTGAGCGGTAAAGTTAAAATTAACATGAAAACCTTACCCTAACCCCCCCAAACCTAAACCTTACCCTAACCCTAAACCTAACCCTTACTTTTACGTGAATCGGCTTGCTTTAAAAGCGCTTTTTAAAGCGCCCTTTTTTCTCCGCGGTCGTATTTGTCATGCTGCTGATGACGTCAGGTACGCGCTTTAATCGAGCGCGCTTTAGTGGACCGCGGTTTTGTCGTGCCACGGATATTTCAGTCTTTTTTGTTTTATTTTTAGCATATCATGCATCCCTTCCCCCTCTTTTCAGAATAAGGTGGAAGGTCTGCGAGAAAACCTTTATCTTCTACCAAGGGAGAACCTTCGAGCATTGCTGCGTCTTGTCCTTGAACTCACAGAAGATTTTACTGATTCTGCTTATACAAGCCATGAAACACGGGGACGGATCTTGGAGCTCTCCAAGCAAGCAAAGTTGGAATTGGAGCAGTTGCTATCAGCCTGGATCAATGCTGTAAGGAACACTTTTTTTCCCAGCACAACCCTTTGTTGTTGTTGTTGTTGTTTATTAGTTTTGTATGCCGCCCACTCCCGAAGGACTCCGGGCGGCTCACAATAAAACAGGGAAAGGGAAATAAATAAGACAATACAAAGAATTTAAAAATGCACAACATTCACAATTGAGGCGGGGCTGGATATTTCAACAGCCCCCCAGCCTGTTGGAACAGCCAGGACTTGGTAGCTTTACGGAAGGCCGGGAGGGTAGTAAGGGTCCGGATCTCCACGGGGAGCTCATTCCAGAGGGCCGGCGCAGCAACAGAGAAGGCTCTCCCCCGAGGGGTTGCCAGCCGACATTGGCTGGCAGATGGAATCCGGAGAAGGCCAAGCCTGTGAGATCGAATCGGTCTTTGGGAGGTAATTGGCAGGAGGCGGTCTCTCAGGTACCCAGGTCCGATGCCATGCAGGGCTTTATAAGTAACGACTAGCACCTTGAAGTGTGTCCGGAGACCAGTGGGTAGCCAGTGCAGCTCGCGGAGGATAGGTATAACATGGGTGTACCTGGGTACACCCACAATCGCTCGCGCGGCTGCATTCTGGGCTAGCTGAAGTCTTCGAACACTTTTCAAGGGCAGCCCCATGTAGAGCGCGTTACAGTAATCCAGTCTTGAGGTGACGAGGGCATGAGTGACTATCTGAAGTGCCTCCCGATCCAGGTAGGGTCGCAATTGGTGCACCAGGTGAACCTGGGCAAACACGCCCCTGGTCACAGCCGACAAATGGTGATCTAAAGTCAGCTGTGGGTCCAGGAGGACTCCCAAATTGCGAACCCTCTCTGAGGGGCGTATAATTTCACCCCCACCCCCACCCCCCCCAGGCTGAGAGATGGAATAGTTTGCCAATCTTTGGGAGGGAACATCAATAGCCATTCTCAAACTGTTTGTTTGAGAACTAATACTGGTACTCAGCTTATACACTCTGCCTGATAACATGTATCACACCACTATTGCAGATTCTATCCTTGCCATCTAAAACCAGATTTATAAATGTTTACCTAAATCAGAACAAAATCTCAATATAATTCTTTTTATAACTTTTATCCTAGCATTAGTAGTCAGATTCAGAAAAAGATATATGCGGTACATATTTGTCCTCTGCTCTGCTACTATTGGTTGCTGTTGTAATTTATCCTACATACAGTAGTGATCTTTATAGAGAATGGGACAATAGCACCTACTACTCTCAGCTAATATGGGTAACGTAAAAATGTTAAACCCCAATACATGTGGAGAACTGCTAAAGATTTAAATTTTCTCAAAATGTAGAGAAGAAATTAAATTCATGTAGAACTGAAATACAGGTGAGCCTTCGGATTAAAATTGGGAACCAAACTGCCACTGCTAAGCTAAATGGTTATAAAGCTTTATAGCAATAGCAGTTAGACTTATATACCGCTTCATAGGGCTTTCAGCCCTCTCTAAGCAGTTTACAGAGTCAGCATATCGCCCCCAAAAATCCAGGTCCTCATTTTACCCACCTCGGAAGGATGGAAGGCTGAGTCAACCTTGAGCCGGTGAGATTAGAACCGCTGAACTGCAGATAACAGTCAGCTGAAGTGGCCTGCAGTACTGCACCCTAACCACTGCGCCACCTCGGCTCTTATGCCACGTGACCGTTTCACTTAGCCTCAACAGTTCTTACAGTCCCAATTGTCATTGTTAAGCAGTGACCTCAGGGCTCAGTAAGCAAACTGATATCCTGTCAATTTCACCCTCGATTTTGCTTGTGGGAAGCCAGCAGGGAACATTAGGAATTGTGATCATATGACTGTGCTCATTGTGATGTCATAATTGTGAGCAGGGCACCGAAAACCTAGATGACAAACATGTGACCATGAAAACACTGCCACAGCGGAAACTCTTAAGGACCTGTTATAAGTACCACTTGTTCAGAGCCGAGGTGGCGCAGTGGTTAGAGTGCAGCACTGCAGTCACTTCAGCTGACTGTTAGCTGCAGCTCGGCGGTTCAAATCTCACCGGCTCAAGGTTGACTCAGCCTTCCATCCTTCCGAGGTGGGTGAAATGAGGACCCAGACTGTGGGGGCGATATGCTGACTCTGTAAACCGCTTAGAGAGGGCTGAAAGCCCTATGAAGCGGTATATAAGTCTAACTGCCATTGCTATTGCTATAGAGTGCAGTACTGCAGCCACTTCAGCTGACTGTTATCTGCAGTTCAGCGGTTCTAATCTCACCGGCTCAAGGTTGACTCAGCCTTCCATCCTTCCGAGGTGGGTGAAATGAGGACCCAGACTGTGGGGGCGATATGCTGACTCTGTAAACCGCTTAGAGAGGGCTGAAAGCCCTATGAAGCGGTATATAAGTCTAACTGCCATTGCTATTGCTATAGAGTGCAGTACTGCAGCCACTTCAGCTGACTGTTATCTGCAGTTCAGCGGTTCTAATCTCACCGGCTCAAGGTTGACTCAGCCTTCCATCCTTCCGAGGTGGGTGAAATGAGGACCCAGACTGTGGGGGCGATATGCTGACTCTGTAAACCGCTTAGAGAGGGCTGAAAGCCCTAGGAAGCGGTATATAAGTCTATTTGCTATTGCTATCACTAGTTTGAATGGTCATTGAAAAATAGATTGTAACCTATCTGCAATATTGCTTAACAAATTAAATATATTTTATTGGCTTTAGAACATACCATATATTAGAGCAGTATATCTATCTGTATGCTAACCTGTGAAGCCATTGTTTATAAATTACAACGGTTGGGTTCACATGTTCTTCTAAATTAAAGTTTGCTTTGTTTGGTTTTGGTTAGTATGATATATGAACACAACTATTACGGTTTGGAAAACTATGTAAACAAACACTGGATTAGTATGATGTATCAATCCAGCTAAACTTGCCATATTTGTCTTGTCCATATTAAGTGTATCAACAATATACTTAAGGACAAATTTTGCGAAATAAGAACAAAAGTGATTATTGTCATTAATTATTCATATGGAAACTTATTGAGTTCTCATATTGCACTAAACCATAAACTGGTTTGATTTTAGCACATTGTTCATCCCTGCGTAAATCAGTCAGTTGTTTCTTATTCAACAAACCATGATTAAACCATGGTTCAGCATGATATATGAACTAATGTAGAATTCATGCGCCTCTATCAGGCATATCTTTTCAAAGCCACGTTTCAAGGTTCAGTGAGCCTTATTTCCAGATAAAATTGCTATTTTATTTTAAGATATTATTTAAAAAAAGCAAATGGCATGAATTTGTGGGATTTGTAATTGTTTTTGTTTAGCAAAATCAGAAGAAAAGAGAAGTCACAGAGGACTTGGAAATATCCATTCTAAAAGTGTGCCAGTGCATGAATGAGCTTCAAAGAGAGGTAAGTTAGAACCAGAGGTGGGTTCCTACCAGTTCGCACCTATTCGGTACAACCGGTTCATCAAATCTACTAAACCGGTTAGAAGAGGTTCCACCAGTGGACCCGGAAAGCAGGCCACACCTACAGAAGAGGTTCCAAATTTTTTTGAAACCCACCACTGGTCCTTGGATATGATTATTCTACACTATCATGCTCATATTCATAAAACTCAGTGCCTCTGTGAAAGGTAAGGATGACTACTGCGTTTGTGGTGCAATCAGAACATTGCGTGTGTTGAAGTTGTTTTAACGCAAACCAAAGATGCCTTTTAAAAAACAAGTTTACATCATATTCTTATGCAGGCCAGTGCTGTGTGTGAGGTAATTTCAGGTGGTTCTGACAAGTGTCGTCGGCATCTTCATATCCGGTCACATGGGCGGCAAGCCACTCCCACAAAGGAGGCCACACCCACAGAGTAGGTTCCAACAATTTTTGAAACCCACCACTGGTTAGAACCCAGTACAATCCGGAATATATTTGGGCTATGTGCAATTTCCTCAGAATGAATTATTATAATCTCAATAGAGATATAATGATATAACAGTTTTTCCAACTGTCTGACTTTGTCATTTAACCAGCAGGTTGTTTTGAATGGAACAAGTCCAGTTTATGAGCTGCATAGATGTTGGTAGCCTTGTCAGCCTTTGCTGTGGCCCTCCGACCTTGAATAACTGATGGCATAGTTTCCTGCTTAGACTGGAAGAAACAAAATTCTCAAAAAGAGACATAACAATTCACAATGCATTTCTCAAAGATTACTTTCAAAATCTCTCTCATTCACAGGTGTGAAATGGCTTTCAGCTACAATTCCTAACCCCCCTCACCTCCTAATAAATCTTGGTCACCAAACAATGTTCATCCTTCACCCAGGAAGGAAGAGCACAGGCCTATGGAAAGAACTTACCTGAAAGCCCTATGCAAGTCAATTTAATCAAAGAAAGCAATAAGTACATGAAATCTTATTTTATAGATCCATATTACCATTAATTCAGGGGACGCAGTGGTTCAGTGCCTAAGATGCCGAGCTTGTCAGTCAGACAGGTTGGCAGTTCAGCAGTTCGAATGCCTAGTGCCACACCCGAGTGAGCTCCCATGACTTGTCCCAGCTTCTGCCAACCTAGCAGTTCGAAAGCATGTAAAAATGCAAGTAGAAAAATAGGAACCACCTTTGGTGGGAAGGTAATAGCGTTCCGTGCGCTTTCGCCGTTTAGTCATGCCAGCCACATGACCACAAAGACGTCTTCGGACAGCGCTGACTCTTCGGCTTTGAAATGGAGATGAGCACCGCCCCCTAGTTTCAGGAACGACTAGCATATATGTGCGAGTGGAACCTTTATCGTTATCTTTTTTATTACCGCCACATTACTAGGATTTTACCATCATCAATTCCTCCTCTTGCATACACACATTATACCAGTACAGATTCTTTTTTAGTCTAACCAGCATTTCAAGGATCAAGGAAATTGCAGCCCCCAAGTGTGACAGACTGTAGTTTTCAGTAGCTCTGGTTAAGAAGACCCATGCTTAAGCATGTTGAAACTTCTCCTTGAGCTGCCTCTGAGTGCCGCCTCAACAAGGTCTCCATTTCTCAGAGATTTGGGCACAGAGAGAACTTCCCCAACAAGGGACGTTAGTGGGTAGTGTCAAGTGATGAAAACAGGGTTGCAATTGAAGCTTTGTCCCTTTTGTACATTTATCACATTTTCGTGGCACGTCAAAATAGCGGTGATAAAACCACGTCGCTAAAGCCGCGACGTCGTCACCGCGATGTCATCACCACCACGACAACAGCGCAGCGGCAGAAGGGCGCTTTAAAACAGCGCGGCGGCAGAAAGCCGATTTAAATTAAGGTAAGGGTTAGGATTAGGTTTAGGGGTTTGCTTTAGGGTTAGGTTTAGGGTTAGGTTTAGGGTGCTGAGTGCTTCAGAAGGCGCGGATTTGCCCTCCGCGGTTATGTCATCGCAGTAGGGTCGCATTTTTCCTTAGCGCTTCGGATGGCGCGGATTTGCCCTCCGCACTTATGTCGGCACGGATAAGGGCTTCGCGGTTTTGTGGTGGAACCTCACATTTTGACAAAAGCATTGGATCTCGCAGATGCCTTTGTTCCCAGCAAGTGTTAATTTTTGCCGAAGACTCTGGGATTTGAACATAATAATCTCTACATGCAAAGTATGTATTCTTCTACTGAGCAACAGTCCCTTCCCAAGCTATAAATGAGTGGGCTTGTTTAAGAAAAGAACAAAAGCAGAGAAGCCGTTTAGCCTTACTGTCCTTAAGAGTACAACAGTTGTGTTACCCACCATTGCTGTTTTTTAGAATTAGAGAGAATTCTACGGCGGATAATCGCCTACGTGGAAATCCTCTGAATTTGTGACAAAGCCTCTTATAAGCCTGATTTTCTGCCCCAGGTGTTATGTACTATCCTGTAGATTATTTAGCATACTTTTGATTTTATTCCAGATCACCTAGTTCCCTTCTGGGAGAAGAGCCAGGATAAAGTTGGGGTTATCCTTTCTTAATCCTGTTCTTTCTTCTGGCAGATTGATTGTTTGTTTCGGGGGAGGGCCTTCTCTGTGGCTGCTCCAGCCCTCTGGAACGATCTCCCCATGAAGATCCGGACTTTCACTACCCTCCCGGCCTTCCGCAAAGCAGTTAAGACCTGGCTGTTCCGGCAGGCCTGGGGCTGTTGAACTATCCAGCCCCACTCGAGGTTATGGCTGTTGTAGAATTCTGAACTGTTGCTTTTTATTTTATTTTTTGTATCCCCTCCCTTTTTATTGTTAGCCGCCCCGAGTCCCTCGGGAATAGGGCGGCATACAAACTTAATAAATTGAAATTGAATTGAAATTATTTGTAGCAGCAAAGATTGTTGCAAGAATTATGAACAATAATAATACGAACAAACAATGCTGAAGAAGAACACTATAATTAATCAAAATTCTGCACTAGAAATATTTTAATTAATTATGAGACCTACTTCAGTGAATTCTTATTCTGCCCACATTTTCCTTTTTTGCTGGAAGCCTTCAATACCCAAAAAACCCCTAACCCCTAACAGAAATGTTATAAATGTTCTTACTCTTCTCAATGCAGGCCTTTTCAGATTTTTATAGTGTCACCCACATTTTTTCATATATATCTTTGCGACCATGAGGGTTAGATACTTGCGATATTTTTTTAAATTAATACTGTTGTTATCAGGAAGCAGTTTTCAAGTCTGCATCCAAGATCTCTGCCTATCAGATAATACAATCATTTGCTGATATGTAGGACTAACAAGTCTAATAGGATGCCATCGTCCAGAAGGGAAATGATAAATGGTTTAGTAAATTCAAACTGGAAATGCTTTGCTCCATAAGCCCTATATTAGTTCATCTTTTTTCTACTTTGAACAACTACTACTTCAGAACAACCATATATGTTTGAGATTTTTAATACAGATAGTGTTCAATTTACAACAGTTCATTTAATGACCGTTTGTAGTTACACTGCACTGAAAAAAGTGATTTAATGACCATTTTTCACACTTTGCAGCAACCCCATGGTCAGGTAATCAAAATTCAGACAACTGATTCATATATTTATAATTGTTGCAGTATTTCAGGGTCATGTGATCCCCCTTTTGTGACTTTTGACAAGCAAAGTCAACGGAAACCAGATTCCCTTAACAACCATGTTACTAAGTTGTTCTGACCCCCTCCTCCATCCAGTAATGAATGCCAAGACAAGCTTAACTGGAATGTACTTTAATAGCAAGGCACCAAAACCTCGGTGGCTGAAAGCCAAGCAGAACAAACGGATAAGGACCTTGGCAGCAACTCAGACAAACTCAGGCAGCAATAAACACAGATAAGGCTTGGCAGCAATCCAGTCTGCCAAACTCACAGTAAATGTCCTCCGACATTCAATCCTGCATTGACTTCTGCAAAGAGGGGCGTGTGCACAAGTAGCTTTTTATAGTCTGGAGAGGAGCCTAATGACCACCAGCTGAGTACAATCACCTCCTGTAATTGCGTAATTGTTCCTGACGCCTAGTAGCTCTTCGATGGCGTGCATCCAGAAACAACTCACTACTAGCCTCCGGCTCACTCTCCTTTGTCTCCTCCCCACTGGTCCAAGGCTCAGGTGCCTCCTGGTGGCCAATCAGCCTCTCTGCGCCCTGCTCAGAGTCGGAACCCTGTCCAGGGTCCTCCAAAGCCGACTCATAGAGCCCCTCGCTGTCGGAGTCTGGTGGCAGCTCCAACGGCTCCTGCTGGGCCACAACACTAAGTTAACTGCAGTGATTCATTTAGCAACTCTGGCAAGAAACGTCGTAAAATGGAACAAAACTCACTTAACAAATGTCTCACTTAGCAACATAAATTTTGAGCTCAGTTGTGGTCCTAACTGTATACCTTGCCCTATTGAATTTTTTGTTATTGTTTAACACTGTGTGAACTAAACCACAGTTACATCTGTTCTTGGTTAAGCAGCTTTATCCTCTTCTCTATATAAATGCAGTTAATGAGTTTTGACTATTTATTCCTTATTGTTCATAATTTTTTTTGAGCTTCATTATATAGTCTACAATACTAGTTCAGAAAAAATATGTTGCCCACAAAAAAATGTTGAACAGCTACGCCAAATGCCCAAACAGAAACATCAATGGCTTTTGTGCAGATGTTCTAATTGCCTGGAAATAACTACTACTTGCTCCAAGTTCCCGTTGTTTTGTGTTAATTTTTCCACTATCAAAAGCTCCAGTGTGCAGCCATATCCGTCGCAGCAGACCTGATAAAGTTTCATTCTGATCACCTTGCTTTGAAAGCGCTGAAAGCCTGCGGAGTGGAAGGAAATATAGAAGCCATTGCAGAGCACAGCTATAAGCTCTCTGAACAGAAAGACCAATTGATCGAAGTAAGTTTGGGTTATGTTTAAAAAGACCTAAATTCTGCTTATTTAGGGTGTTGATTCTTTTTTTCTTTAATAGCGGTATTAGTAATTGCTTGCTACCATGAAGATTACTGCAGTCGGCTGGGAGATTTGAGTGGCTGATCATGTTCCTTAGACAGGAATACCCTTTGAATGGTCATATGTATGCCCCCAGTTTTCTTTCCCTTCATAAAAAAATATTGCTGAATTGCAATCTTAATGTGTCAGGAATTACTATTACCATAGGGAATAATCAGATAAGCTGTATTTAGTTTGCATTTGCATTTAAAAAAAAATTTGAGAATTTTTTTTATTGTTTTAGTTAAAAATAAATAAATAAGAAAAACAAATCATCTTTCGTTACATCTTGTTGAAAGCGTATCGATTGGTTACAAATATATTCCGTGCGTTTCTTCCACAGTCCTTAGATATACTTCATCCAAATCATGTTGTACATTTTAAGTCAAGAAAGAAAAGTTATGTATTTTACTATCCCTGTAACCATAATTCTCATTTGGTTACCATTGGTTAAACATGTTTTCAATCTAGAATCATTTATATTAGAAGACACAACCACCTACTGGCATTCATTTGCAATTTCAATAGATCTCCAATACCATTGCACCTTTGTGGCATGTTCTAAAATTAATTCGGTTAAGTAAGATATCTAAGCATTTCTCTCCCCCCCCCCCGCCCGTAGCACACCTGCATGTATCATTAAATATTGTCCATTAACATTTCATTGTTATTATTGTAGTTAACTAAAGGTTATTTACTGATTATCTCTCCTCTCCAGGCCCACACAATATTATAACTTTATAACTGTCTTTAAACAATGATTTAATAATAAGATTTATAGGACTTTTCCCTCAATCCCAAATTAGTTAGTTACATGCTAAGAAAATAAACATAAGACATCTAAGACAATCTAAGAAATATTAACATTTCTACTTGACAATCACCCAGAATGTATATTAGCATTTCTAAGGTCTGGTTATTTATCCTAACTAGGGTTATTATTTCTGTATTAGTATCATAGTAAATTTATGTTAATGGATAAACATTCAGTGGTAATTTAAAACAGCATTTAATTTTTATACTGGCCCAGCTGACTTCTTTGTCCTTAACCCACCATATCATTTAAAGACCAACTGCAGCTTCTCCCTTTCACCCAGGGAAGTAAAAGGGAATATCCCAAACTCTAGCAAGAGAACAAATTCCCCCCAAATAATAGATTTTTGGAATTGAAGTGCTATGTTAATGCTCCTGCTTCATTCTTCAGAACACCCTTCTGGTGAAAGCTGCTTGGAGCCTTGGGGTATCTGTTCTTAAAACCAACAGTTGATTGATTTCTAAAACGCAAGTAGTAGTTGTACCAATCCTACCATATTTTTCATACTATTGATACAAAAGGAGAAATAAGCATGCTTACGGAACAAAACAATCATAATAGCAATAGCAATGGCAGACTTATATACCGCTTCATAGGGCTTTCAGCCCTCTCTAAGCGGTTTACAGAGTCAGCATATTGCCCCCAACAATCTGAGTCCTCATTTCACCCACCTCGGAAGGATGGAAGGCTGAGTCAACCTTGAGCCGGTGAGATTAGAACCGCTGAACTGCAGATAACAGTCAGCTGAAGTGGCCTGCAGTACTGCACCCTAACCACTGCGCCACCTCGGCTCTAACAATAACAATAACAGTAACAATAATTTATTAATCTGGTATGCCATCTGATTCTTAACAATCCTGGATGGATTGTTGATTGTAGAAATGTTGATTGTGGATTGTAGAAATGGATTCCAGATGTCATCAAGTAGCTTTAAAAAAAGCAAGAAGTAGAATTTCAGGGAGGAGCTTTCCTAGCTTTGAGTACTTTCCTTCAGTCTTTGTCCCAGCTAAATATCCCTTGACTTATTTAGGTCAAGATTGGAGAGACGAGTTCAAATGACAAATGATTGGCAGAGGAATACTTAAGCATCCTCTAGCTTAGATATCAGGCAGGTGTCCAGCTTTCTACCAAGAGTAAACCTGAATCTCTAGATGAATTCCTGTATATTCAAGGCTTTCATTGAGTATCCACCATATATGTTCCCTAAGAATTCCACAATTCATACACAGGCTTTATGATTACGTTGGATTGTTTTGTTTCTCTGGATAGATATGCCATCTGTTGAGACATGTCTCTGGAACAGAGCCACTTGAAATTACTTGCCTCCATGCAGAAGATACTTTTCGTGCGACTGGGCCTCAGGTATTTATAATTTTACATGACTAGTTGCTCCTGTTGAATTCTGTTTCAAATCCTTTAGTTTCAGATGCGGGAAATTAGAACTGAAAACTTTGTCCATAATATGTACTGTTCCCATATGGAAATGGGTCAATATTCCATCAATATTTGAAAATAGATCAGAATTTCATAATGGAAAATGTATATTGGGCGTGGAATAATAGTGTTAAAAGTATCTTTAAGTTCAACATACTTACAGACTTCCTAAATACTTAGGTAACAAAGCAAAAAAATCTTCAAAGAAGGTTCTGAATAGGAAATTATGTTTAATAAACAATAATCATGGCTGGCATGATTTATGATGCTAGATTCACGGTAACTATTCCTGACAGTATAATCAATAAAATGCTTCTTTAGAGCCATTTCACTCTGTTGGAAGACCTTCTTCCCTACACCAGAAGAATAAGTTAATAATCCTTTTCAAAATCTTCTTGAAAGTAAGATTTCTTATAATAGTTATATTCTCTCCGCTTACGTTGTTTAAAACAGCCACTCGCTCAATACAATATATAGCACAATAGCATTCCCTATGAAAAGTGTCCTGGGGTCTTTTTTGTAAAGCTTTGTTGTTAGTAAATGCTATACAGCCTTTTTTTTTTTTTAATACAAATGAGACACAGCTTACCTTTTGTCCTGTGGAGATGGATGCTGATACACAATTGTATGACAAAGCCTGTTTTGTTCCCTTCAGATAATTTCGGCTGCTGAAACTCTGACATTGCATCCTTCCAGTAAAATTGCGAAAGAAAATCTGGATGTATTCTGTGAGGCTTGGGAATCTCAGCTGAATGACATGTCCCTGCTCTTAAGAGAAATCAGTGATGTGTTGGAAGGAAGACGAGGTGAGCAGGTTGTTCCTAAATACCGACAACCTATGTCCTTAAACACAAACTTACAGCTTACAGCGCACGCATATTCTGAGCATTCTCGCTATGAGATGTGATTATCCACATTCTTCCTAAAGCCAACAAACTACAACTCGATGCCACTTAACACTTTTAGCTACTCTGTCGGTGTTTCGGTGTTGACTACACTAAAATATATTAACTATGGAGGGAAAACATAAAAACAGCCAAAACCCATCAGTAACGTGGCAGATCCTTGGAATGCATCTACCCTGTGTTCACAGTTCATAGTTATCAATCTAGCAAATATTAGAATACCTGTGATGTAGCTTAAAGTCAAAAGCACTTAAGTATTTAGATAATAATTCAAACAATCTCGCCTCCTATTTTTCAAGGAGATAATGAATATCATGCTGAGACTGAACCTTTTATGGTTTCAATTTTTAGTGGAATCCCGTGAGACTAGAAAGAACAGTCTCGTCTAATTAAAAGCATATTTACTGCTTTTAGTTAAGTGATTTTCAACCTTTGCTTCATTTTTTCTCCTTTTGTATGATAATAGAAAAATCTCTGCTTATCAGACCTAAAATTCTTCCCCAACATCTAAGATCATATAGGCGCACTTTTGATAGGTCTACATAAGTTAGGTGTGCGCTACATGAATGCGTTCAGTTGTCTCTTTCATTTATATATTACAAAAAAGGGTGCTAAGAGCCGAGGTGGCGCAATGGTTAGGGTGCAGTACTGCAGGCCACTTCAGCTGACTGTTATCTGCAGTTCAGCGGTTCTAATCTCACCGGCTCAAGGTTGACTCAGCCTTCCATCCTTCCGAGGTGGGTGAAATGAGGACCCAGACTGTGGGGGCAATATGCTGACTCTGTAAACCGCTTAGAGAGGGCTGAAAGCCCTATGAAGCGGTATATAAGTCTAACCGCTATTGCTATTGCTATGTCTAATGATCTCTCTTAAGAATCACAGTACTGCAGTCGAAGGCCACCATTTTAATAGGAATAGAGTTCTTTTTAAAAGAATTTGAAAGGAATAGAACTTGTTATACAATGAGGTTATTGTGTAGATCAGCAATACATTTTCAAATATTCAAGGAAGTGATTCATAATTCAAAGCAGCTAAAAAATTTTTTTGAGGGGGATGATGGAAACATAAAAAGTTCTTCTTTCAGTCTGACCTGAACTGTCTAGTGTTCTTGCAAAAGAAAGAAACCCTTTTATATATATATATTATGCTCTCTGCTGACTTCACAATGTAGTGAATTTAGCTATTTGATTTTTAAACTGCTACCGTTTCTGCTTGGATGGGATCTGTGTGATGACTGCCCACAACTTTTGGCCTATATTCTGTGGTAAGTCACCTGGTATTTAAAGTGTAGCATTTAGAAAACTATAAAGGGCAAATCTGTTTCTTAACATCCTTGCCAGAGGCACTGTAGCATTATTTGTTGGGAGATTTCTCATTCCTCTGTGTCATTTAATTTTCTTCACAAGGCTTTTCGGTTCTACAGAAAAGAACACTAAATTCTGCCATTCTTTCTGTGATAGAAATGTTATATTTGCTGAATTGATTCTTTTGGGGGAATTTTCTTGAACATAATCACTCAAGACAAAATCATGTACAGTACCAGGCTTGACATTAGAGAAAAATCAGGCAAGTAACAGTAGCTTTTAACTTATAAAGCCATTGCAGAATGCCTAAGGAGGCAGTTATACATATCTGATTATGCCCCTCACTTTCTAGCATACTGCTTTTAATGGGTCATGTGCAGTGAGGTTTATGGCTGGTGAGGCACTGACACAGCGGTTTATGAAGCGGTATATAAGTCTAACTGCTATTGCTATTGCTAAAAGAGAATTTTTAAAGAGAGAGAATTTACTTACAGAATGATGCATTTTAAGTCCTTGACACCTCAGGGGTGTTGTAAGTTTCCTATTTAAATTAATGGGACAGCATATTTAATTAGCTGATACCTTGGCAGGCAATTAGGTTATATTTTTATTAACTAAAACACATTATTTTCCTAGATATTTTAAAATTTTCAGTATCATAGTAATTGATTCTGCCTTTTTCTATAGAAAAAAATGGGACTGCTTTCTTGATAAGGGGAGGTATATCTTTAATATTTTGATTAAGAGATAGATGCAGTTAGCATATCAGGATGACAGTTGAGGCTATGCCCAAGCTAACCCACACCACTTAACTCCTAAGTTTACACATACTATATTTTTATGGTAACATCATTTTTAAATTGCCAATTTAAAATATTGACCTTGATATTGGCATGTGATGAATAACTATGTTTTAATGTCTGAGACAATAGCCCTCTGCTTTTGATGATGGCTAAAGACTACGGATGTGCTGGACACTTTCTAATAAACCAATTTCAGTTTTACAATGAATCATGTTGGCTCCATTTTGGTTTGCTTTCTCTACTTCATGGGAAATACAGAAATGTAATGGCTTTAATCCTCAATTGTTTCTATACCTCACCCTGGCCTTCTGTAAAGTTCTTTATCTCAATCTTATCCAAGTCGCATTTCTTAACTTTCCTTTTGCCCATATATTAAATTGCTTCATTGCATTTGCGGTTCCACCACAAAACCGCGTTCGACTAAAGCGCGCTTGATGAAACCGCGTAGCTGACGTCATCACAGGGCGACAACAGCGTGGAGACAGAAGCACGCTGTAAACGCTAAACCTAAAATTAACACCTAAACCTAACCCTTAACCTAACCCTAAACCTAATCCTAACCCTTAACCTAACCCTTAACCTAACCCTAAACCTAACCCTTACCTTAACTTGAATTGGCTTGCTTTTAAAGCACTATTTAAAGCGCCCTTCTTTCTCCGCGCTCGCTGTTGTCGCCCTGTTGATGATGTCAGCGACGCGATTTAATCGGGCGCGCTTTAGTTGAGCGCGGTTTTGTCGTGCCACGGCATTTGCAGGTCTTAAGACACTCATTGACTGGCAGAAACCAGGAATAAATTAAGATGGTATGAAATATGTAGCTGTAATTACTTTTACATATTTTCTACTGAATGACTTGAGGTTTAATATTAACTGAAAAAAGGACATTGGCAAGTTCAAGGTGGCCATGATTTATTTTTTTGTTCTTTTTTCCCCCCCCAGTCAAAAAACATGAGGTTTAAAAACTTGTTCTTCTGGTATTCTAAATATTTTATTTGTGGAGGAGTAGAAGACAGAATGGCTGGACCAGGCAGGAATCTATTTCTTGTTACATGGAAACAGTGTGTGGTCTCGTTTCGAGGGAATAATTAGAAAAAAAGGAAGGTGTCATACGCTGCCTTATATTCCATCATGTGTGAAACATAATGCATTTCCCCGACTTTTTAAAGAATGAATTTCTATAATAATAATATGTGGCGAAGGGAAAGAGAAGAATGTCAACTTCGATCTTTGCAAATGGTGCACCATCTGGTAAACATGTTTCAATAGAACAGTTGTATTTAAAGATTTTTGGTAACAAGGCTTTTTCTATCTCATGTGAACAGTTCATATAGCTAGCCTTCATATGCATTAATAAAAACCATTACTTAATTCGCTTGCGGAAATGCAGATTTTGAATTAACCTGGAACATTCAGATGTATTTGGTGATGATGCATAAGTCAGATATCAGCCTTGTAAATAAACCAACACCCTATTAGACTTCAAGGGGGGAAAAAATTGAGAGTTAAGACCTCGGACACCTATATTTCCCTGCTGTCCAGGGAGAGGCTTTCTACCTCCACTCTCAGATAGCATACAAATATAGTGCTAGTTTTCTATTCGAGGATGAATAGATGCGTGTGCATGCGTGTGAGTGTGTATAAACAAAAAATCCTTTTCTCATCCAGATGGGTAATGTTTGCCTTCTTCATTCTTGGGTGCCTTCTGCATTTTGAGGGTTATGCACATTATCTGTCCTAAGCACTGCACTCTGGACACAGCTCTGATGCTGTTCCTGGAATCTGTTGGGAGTCCCTTTGCTAGCTTAGAAGATACACACTCAAGTGCTCCTATCACTACTGGGACCAATTTGGCCTTTACTTTCCACATCCTCTCTTAGTTCCTCCTCAGGCTTCTCCAGCTTCTTGTACTTGTCCCTGATGTTGCTGTCACTTGATATCACTATATATGACATTTATCTCAACGTGTGTGTGTGTGTGTGTACGTGTGTATACGTGTGTGTACTATACTCACTATGCCCACTCACTTATATATCGTATTTTTCGGAGTATAAGACGCACCAGAGTATAAGACGCACCCAGGTTTTGAAGAGGCAATTTTTTAAAAAAAGTAGGTAGGTAGGTAGATAGATAGAGGGATAGAGAGGGAGAGAAAGAGAAAGAAATATAGTCGGTAGGGAGAGAGGGAGGGAGAGTAGGTAGGTAGAGGGATAGAGAGAGAGAGAAATACAGTAGATAGGGAGAGAGAATAGGTAGGTTGGTAGGTAGAGGGATAGAGAGAAATACAGTAGATAGGTAGGGGGAGAGAGAAATACAGTAGGTAGGTAGGGGGAGAAAGTGTGTGTAGATAGGTAGGTAGGTAGAGGGATAGAGAGAAAAATAGAGAAATACAGTAGATAGGTAGGGAGAGAGAGAGAGAGAAATACAGTAGGTAGGTAGGGGAGAAAGTGTGTAGGTAGGTAGGTAGAGGGATAGAGAGAGAGAAATATAGTAGATAGGGAGAGAGAGTAGGTAGGTTGGTAGGTAGAGGGATAGAGAGAGAAAAATAGAGAGAAATACAGTAGATAGGGGGAGAGTAGGTAGGCAGGTATATACGTAGATTGAGGGGGGGGGAGAGAGAGAAATATAGTAGGTAGGTAGGTAGGGAGAGAGAGTGAGAGAGTAGGTAGATAGATAGATGTTTCCAGGTGTATTTATCCATGTGCTGGAGAAGGAAATCGCTGACAACCTGTAGCACCTAAAACTTTGTTTCTGCTGGCACAGCACTTAACCAATGCAATTCTCACCAACCACACTAACGAAACAGCTTTCCGAAAGGGGGGGGGAGTTTTTACACTCTGCAAACCTCCCCAAAATGGCCTGTTTTTCATGAAAACGGGCTCATTTTTTTTAACTGGGGGATGGGGGGGTTCAAAAACGAGCAAAAAACGGGCTGTTTTTTTGTCAAAAAAATGCATGCATAGCGTTATGGAGGCTTATAGAGTGCTGTTGGGGGGTGGGATGGGCCGTTTTTCACTCATTTCTGCCCTCCCAGTGCCCAGGAGATCTCTGAAAGCCTCCATAAGGCTATGCACAGCCATTTTGGTGAAGGGGGCAGGGCTTCAGGAGGCAAAAAATGCTGTATTCGGTGTATAAGACGCACCCAGATTTTCAGCCCCTTTTTAGAGGAAAAAGTGTGCGTCTTATACTCTGAAAAATACGGTACTCATGTACACATACACACATTTCTGTTTGTGTATATGTGTATAATATATAAATATTGTATGTGTATAATATATACATATGGTGTGTGTGTTGATGTACATTGTGTATTTGAGATTGGAGTGCTGGTTGCCAAGTAATGCATTCATTAAGCCATCACATGACTCGACCCAATTCTATTATCATTTTACCACAGTTGTTAAGTGAAATTATGCAAGACAATCTGGTTTCCCTAATTGATGCGGCTTGTCAGAAGCTATCTGAGAAAGTTGCAAATTGTGATACTCTCATGGCAAGATATTGTGATTGTAAATGCAAGCTGGTTGACAGCCCCCCTCCCCCAATGGCAAATCCGATGACCGTCTATCAAGTTGGCAAGAAGTGTTAGTCTTTGCATTTTTGTGATGACCAAAGAAAAATGGGATTTATTTCTTGACAAACAGTGGCTAGGCTGATCTTAAATTTCTCTGTATTTCTAATCACCTATGATTTTCAAACGGATATTTAAATATCAGACCAAGTCATTTCAAATTTAAATAGCAAGCTCAGACATCACATCTGGATACCATAATAATTCTCTAAATAATATGACCTTAAGTATTGATAATTAACAAGGACCATTACTAATGATTCACCGACAAATGCGCGCCGACAAAACCGCACTGACGAAACCGCACCCGCATATGCGCGCCATCAACAAACAACATAAATGGGACACGAAAACAACGTTATAACCCTAACACTTTATAACGTTGCTTTCGCATCCCACTATGTTGTTTGTTGATGGCGGGTGCGGCTTCGTCGGTGCGCATTTGTCGGGTCACAATTACGAATTACTAGCAGCTATAGAAGTTTACCTATTTATCTACCTATTGTTAGATGTACATTTTGAATAGCAATAGCACTTCACAGTGCTTTGCAGCCCTCTCTAAGCACTTTTACTAAGTTAGCATATTGCCCCCAACAGTCTGGCCCCCCCAGAATGATTAAACCTTTTTTTCAGGCAACTCAGAATCAATCATACTTTGATATTTATTTGAAAATTATTTTGCATAAATTATGATTTGGTATGATGTCTGAAGTGAAAACCATATTTGCAAATGGAATTCAATCCTAGAAAACAATGTACGAGAGAAATGATAAGTAGTGAAAGAAGAAAAATGAAGTCAGGTAAACATTGGTTGGCTTTTGAAACTGAAAGTTCAAATATTGGTTTTAATATTGAATGCTGGTTGGAATGAACTATCCTTGTGTCTGAATTAACCTGAATTGCCTCATAGAAAAATTTGAAAAGTGATTTGGAAAACTTGAAAGATGATTTTGAAATTTTGATTGGTGTACTGTCTGAATTGACCTGAATTGCATCACAGAGAATTGGAAAAGTGATTCTTATGAAGAAAAAAAATTGATATCATCTGATCAAAATTTAAATTCCCATTAATTTCTACAAAACATCTAAAATATTGGACTTAACCTTAAGTATCCACTAGACTGAAAACACTGTAGCTGATTTTAGTCCATCATTCAGTATTTTAAAATGAAGGGTAACTCATGCATTCTGACTTGAGACACTTAGAGGAAGATAAATATAATAAAACAAAAACTTTAAAAAAGCATTAAGTACATATTGGTGTTGATTTCAATGGAAGAAATGTCAGGGTCCTATCAAAAAGCAAATGGTTCCTCATACTATTACAAAATCTGAACTTTACTTCAGAGATTACTTGATTTTAATCATGTACACTAGACCTTGTACATAGGCTTTGTCCACACCCAATTAGCTGTTCCTCTTGGCATTCAGAAAGATAAAAGGATTTTTGTACAAATGTTATCAACTAAAAGGAAAGGTTTCTGGTGAATGTGTCAATGCTTTCCGTAAGCGCAAATATAGGCAGTATTAAAATTCCCCTTTTACAATGCTATGCATGGCAAAATACAGAACCTGTCTGATCTATGAAGAGGAACCAATAAAGGGTAGGTACATTTTTATATGACTTTTCCAAAACTGGAGAGAAGATTTAAGAAGTACACTACATAATCAATTTTGGTGTATTGTTTTTAGGGGAGAAGCGTGCGTACTTGTCACTACCCAAACCTGGGGTAAGTTCATTTTTGTGGGGCTGGTGGTTTCTTTATACTTTTCATCAATTGTTCACTCCACATATTCACATTTGTTTAGCAAGCTATCCTGGCCTGATTCAGATGTAACACTGTAAGGAGGTTTGTATATCACACTAAGTTAAAAGTAAATCAATCACATAATGACATAGCATTGTAGGCGATGAAAAGTTATCAAAGACTAATCTTTCTAGAACACTAACGTTAAAGCTGAATTCTGCAAACATCTCTTTTCCATATTAATAGTTGTATAAGAGTACTAAGGGAAATGTCTGAATTCTGCATTTGTGATAGAAACATAGAATTGGAAGGAGATAAGATGACCAATGTAGGAAATTCACACTACAGTTGCCATCCAGTATTTTATTTCCAGTCTGTTTCATCCCTCAAAACTTCTTCCCTTATTCTTTATTGTAATGTCAACTCTGCAACAATGGTAAATAATATATGATCTATTTCAAAGCTTTAAAGATACATCCATCTTATTGCCTAATGGCTATTGTAATTATTACAAAGTATCACATAGGGTTTTGATCAAAATTAAAAAGAACCTTTTCCAATTACTTTGTAGTAGTAGCTTTTGATACAAAAAAATGTTTAGCTTTGTATATTTTTGTGCCGAGATCTCAGCTCTCTTGTTAGAAAATGTCTGGATCATTTGAAATCTGTTTTTAATAAGTTAGATTTTATTACTGTTATAAATAAGGCTATATAAACTCCAAAATGATTTGACAAAAGTGAACCTGCATGAGCACAGTGTTTTTCTATTGAAATGACTTTGAACACATCTAGATCAGTGTTGCCCAATCCTGGGAACTTTAAGAAGTGTGAATTTCAACTCCCAAAATTCTCCAGCCAACCATTTCCAAGGTTGGAAAATACTGATCTAGATTTTTTTTTCAGTCTTGTTTGCAAACTTGAAAAAGGCTTGAAACAATGCAGATAAAGTAATTGTTATTTCAAATTATGTGGTTTGATCTTCTATGTTCTGCGAACACCCATTGATCAAAATCTGTTCTTGTTTTCTCCTATATATGTCAATGGCAGCATATTCATTTGTATGGCATCCATCCATTGTATGTGGAAAGTATCACTGTCCATTTTTTAGGTACAACAGTGTTTGTACAGATTTGTGGTCAGAATGTCCTTATGGTGGGAAAGTCTCCAGCCCATTTCCCATCATAAGGACATTTTGACAAATCTGTACACCTACTGTAGCTACATGCCTAAATAGCATCACAGTTCTGTTCCTAATATCTTTAAAAATTGAACTATATTTTGTAATAGGATACATTTAAAATAACCTGTACTTGAGAGACCGCCTGCTGCCAATTACCTCCCAAAGACCCATTAGATCACACAGATTAGGCCTCCTCCAGGTTCCGTCTACTAGCCAATGTCATCTGGCCACTACCCCGGGGGAGGGCCTTCTCTGTGGCGGCTCCGGCCCTTTGGAACAAGCTCCCCGCAGAGATTCGGACCCTCACCTCTCTCCAGGCCTTCCGAAAAGCCGTTAAAACCTGGCTATGTCGGCAGGCCTGGGGTCGATGAGTTCCCTTCCCCTCTCGAATCGTGTGGCTGTTGGTTGTTTTAAATGCCCTGTATTTTTTGTTGTAGTTTTTGTGTTTCCCTTCCCCTCCTTGGGTTTGTGCACCGCCCTGAGTCCCGCTGGGAATAGGGCGGCATATAAATAAAATGAACCTCGAACCTCTCCTGAGATTTTAAAGGAAGATAATGCTAATTACAACACTAAACTATATGAGGATGCTGATGTTGTATAAGGCTCTTCCATATATTTTAAAGGTTTAACACAGGCAACAGCTATGTCGTATAATTACAACAGTAACATAACTCTTGACTATATAATTTTTAAATAGAAATAAGCTCATATAAGCAGAACAGTTGCTTTCTTCTAATAATGTTCTCAGTTGTCTGGTATCTGGAACCAGAAGGTTGAGCTTATTTCAGAATCAACCCTCTTCTTAGAAATCTATTTTCTTTAGCATACTACTCTTGACTTCAGCTCCTAGTAAATCTGTTTAATTTAGATAGAATTATTTAAAAAATCAAATTCTGTTCTTTAAAAATATTTTTTACAGAAGCATAATGCAAACTTGAAAGCCTTAAAGCCAGCCAGACTTGATAATGAGGTAAGATGTTTGTTTTATTCATTAGCACCAATTTAGATGTTGTAATTAGTTTGAGTTACTTAATGAACAAAAATGATATATTTCCTCTTTTCATTTGCAGGAGCAAACAAAATTTGGGAAATTAGGTTTAGAACTTCATAAAGTAACAACTCGGGTTGATTCTGAAATGGAGAAATGGGAAGACCCTGAAAATGAGATTATAAGATATGGACAAGGTCTATCCAGTATGGCTTATTCCATGTATTTATTTACAAGGTAACAACAAGAGTGGGACAAGGGAAAGCATTAAAAATTAAAAATGAGAGGGCAAAATAGTTTGTAGAAATGGCCTTGAACCTTTTCTTCCCCATATCAAATCTAGATGATATTGTTTAGTAGGGTAGAATTTCTCTGAATTACAGTAAAATCCAGATATTACTCAAACAAGTAGTGTAAATCCCAAAATAGGATCGATCCCTCTCCCTCCCACCCCTCTCCCCATATAAATGTTCATATTATCATTTATCTACATATACATGCACAGAACAAGTGGATAATTTATATAACATTTCAGATGTGTTGGCTTTACTTAATGGGGAAGGGATTTGGAGAATGTCAGGATATTGCAAAATTTTGCTAATCCTACATAAGGTTTTTTAAAAGTCTGAGCAGAGATTTATATATTTTACTTAACCGTTAGGATTTGAAATAAATAAACAATTTTGAGTCCTTATTAGAGTACAGAGGTGCAAATAAATAATAATCTGCTTTATATCTTAAAATTCTGCTGCCCCATTTATAAATTTTGGAGCATTTCCTATCATATTAGTATTAGGTATTAGTATTATCTTAACTTATGCATTAGCATGGGTTCCTTACTTTTTCATTTTTTAACTTTCTTATCAAAAGCAGGGGAGAAATCCATATATGCACTATTGTGCAAGATATTAGCCTGGTATCAAGAATTTCTTGTTTCACTTCTGTAGAGATCCATACATTTATCAACATATATGTTTTTTATTAAGAATTTCAATAACAATAGTAAAAAACTAATACAAATTAAATTTCGAGAAAGAGACGAAAGAATAAAATGCGAGAAAAAAGAAAGAAGAAAAAGAAAAGAGAATATAATAAAGAAATATATAAAGAAATGACATCTAGCTTTCATCACAAGTATAAACAAAGTTAGTAATTCTTCATCCTTATAAAGTTAAATGGATTATCTGTTCATCCCATTTCTCATCACTTATAAAAAAAATCCATAAAACATCAACATGGTGTTACAAAAGGTCCATCAAGGATTGCCAGAAAATTGCCAATTTTTAAAAACTAATAATATTCTTTGATCAAATAAACTAACTTTATATCCCTTTCTATTGCTTCTAACAGCCTTAATATTTAATCAAATCAAATATTGTCATAGGATTTAATTTCTTTATTCACCCACACAGATTTCTTCAAGGTTTTAACAAGTATCTTATGTAGTTTCTCTTAAAAAAAATTTTTTCAGGTTACTCTCTTCTTTATAATTCATATTCAGATATTTCAAATGTTAAAACTTCAGCCAGTTTCTTTTGTATATCCAATTAAATATCTTTGGTATATCCAGTTACATCTCAGTAGAATCTTTTCTTTTCTGCTCCTCTACTCAGTTTTCCAAAATCATAGTGACATAGTTGTAAATTATTTGTAGATTGTTGTGGAATTTTATTCTTTTTCTTTCCCTTTTAGAGGGGAAGGACTGCTGAAAATTACCCAAGACTTGTTCCACCAGGCAGAGGTAATAAAGCAACGAAAAGAGAATTTAAAACTCTACTTTGAAGTTGCTAATTATTTTCTTCTGTGAATATTCTCCTATCAGTCAACTGAAATAAAAGAAATTCTAGATATGTTGTGCATCCACTTGATTACCTTGTATAGTTATTTGAGGAAACGGTGGACATATTACTATATTTTTTCAGTTTTCTATCATTGTTTTATTCTTGACTCTATTCTTCTTTGCAGACTAAGGTTATAAATGGGGACTATATTTTGCATATATGAGAGCAATAATTATTACCTTTATTTTAAAAATGTAGAGCTATGAATTTCTTGAGACTGGATTATCTAACCCAAAATAAAAAGCAACACATATGTTTATGTGTATACTGTATGAAACAATCCAGTTCATCAACAGCCACTTTTTCTTTTTCTTGCTTTGAAATGGATAAAAGAAGGGAGTTTTGTCAACTACATTGCTTCTGAATTTGACTAATTGGATTACAAATTGGGCATACACACATTTGAATAATAGAGGGGGTTTTTTTCCTTTAATTATTTTGCATTTAACTTTCTGCACTTTTCCTCCTTAGGCCTTTGCTACAGAAGGATTAAAGCTTACTTCAGCTCTCCATATATTTTCCAATCAGGTATGGTACAGCTTCCAAATCTTAAAGACAGTTTACTTTTTAAAATGTGTGGACTACCTTGTATAGGTAGTCTTTGAGTTACAACAGTACATTTAGTGACCTGTTCTGACCCCCTCCTCTGTCCAGTAACGAAAGCCAAGACAAGCTTAACTAGAATGTACTTTAATAGCAAGACCAAAATCTCGGTGGCTGAAAGCCAAGCAAACAAACAGATAAGGACCTTGGCAGCAACTCAGGCAAACCTTAGCAGCAATCCAGCCTGCCGAGTTAGTTTCAACAGTTCTCTTTAGTCAATGCGTTGAGTTCTGCAAGAGGGGCGTGTGCACAGGAGTCTTTTTTATAGTCTGGAGAGGAGCCTAATGACCACCAGTTGAGTGCAATTACCTCCTGTAATTGCATAATTGTTCCTGACCCCTAGTAGCTCTTCGATGGCGTGCATCCAGGAACAACTCACTGCTGGCTTCTGGATCACTCTCCCTTGTCTTACTAATTTAACAACTGCAGTGATTCATTTAACAAATGGGGCAAGAAAAGTAATAAAATGGGGCAAAACTCACTTAACAAATGTCTCACTTAGCAACTGGTCTCAACTGTGGTCGAGGACTACCTGTACCGTAATACAATAGCAGCTATCTGTGCCATTGATATTTTTTCCCATAACTTTTGTTATTATATCGTATGTATTTCATGATTTACATTTCCCGTATTTGATTGATTGCTGTCCCCAGGGTGACAGAGGTTTATTGTGTATGGTATTTGTTTTTATTTTTCTAAGTTGCCTGGAGTCAGTGTGAGTTGGCGGCCATATACATTTTATCAACAAAATTAGAGAGCCGAGGTGGCGCAGTGGTTAGAGTGCAGCACTGCAGGCTACCTCAGCTGACTGTTAAGCTGCAGTTCGGCTGTTCAAATCTCACCGGCTCAGGGTTGACTCAGCCTTCCATCCTTCCGAGGTGGGTAAAATGAGGACCCAGATTGTTGCGGGCGATATGCTGACTCTGTAAACCGCTTAGAGAGGGCTGAAAACCCTATGAAGCGGTATATAAGTCTAACTGATAATTGCTAAAATAAATTAAAAAATGAATCATGTTTAGCATGCCTACGCAACATCTGTTTCAGCTGGAAGATGATGACAAGCCACGGCTTCTGCAGGAGATTGAGAGGATGGCCTCTGTATGTCAGCAGCTTCAGGTCACAGCTAGAGGCCCTGCGCAGGGCAAAACTGCAACTTACCTAAAGGTAAGGTATTTATTATTTTTTTAAAAAAAGAAAACTTTGTTTTCCTATCTTACTTTGTAGATAATGAAATATTTTAGCTGTGTTAAATCTTGAACAGAATACATCGGATGATACATGACAGTTGCTAATTTAAGGAGACCTTGAGTTAGTTGGAATCGAGGAGAGGACAGTCTGCAGTTATGTTTTGATGCTTGAAGCCCAGATTAAAATGAAATATCAGTTAACCAGGCAACTCATTAGAAACAAATTTAGTTTATCATAGTGTCCTATTTGGGCTATAGGTAGTTTTGGATTCGCAAGAAATGAGCACATAAGTATGGGTTACCAAAGCTTTATTCCGTTGCAAAACAGTAGAATAAGGAGGGAAATTATATCTAAGAGAAGCAATAGGAGTACTAGCACTACACATAATTTATAAGTTTATAGGATATGTAGTTGGACATATGTGTAAGAGCCCACTATCACTTCTTATGCCTTATAAATAGATGGATCTCTCTACCAATTTAGTAATTAGTGTTTGGCTTCTTCATTCTCATGACAGACTTATATGTATGATTCTTGTTACTGGAATTTTCTACCTCCAAGGGATGTATGATATGTCCCCCTATCTAAAATATTGATTTGTAATTCAGATTTCCTGTGCCAAGCATATAGTTCAAGTATTTCTGGTCCTACAGCATCTGGGCCTGTTCTAACCCCCTCCTCCGTCCAGTAACGAATGCTGAGACAAGCTGAACTGGAATGTACTTTATTAGCAAGAAACCAAAACCTTGGTGGCTGAACGCCAAGCATAACAAACAGATAAGGACCTTGCCAGCAACTCAGACAAGCCTTGGCAGCAATCCAGCCTGACAAGCTAGTTACAAAAGTTCTCCAACTTTTAGTCAATGCATTGACTTCTGCAAAAGGGGCGTGTGCACAAGCATTCCTTTTATAGTCTGGAGAGGAGCCTAATTACCACCAGCTGAGTGCAATTACCTATAGCAATAGCAATAGCAGTTAGACTTATATACCGCTTCATAGGGCTTTCAGCCCTCTCTAAGCAGTTTACAGAGTCAGCATATCGCCCCCACAGTCTGGGTCCTCATTTCACCCACCTCGGAAGGATGGAAGGCTGAGTCAACCCTGAGCCGGTGAGATTTGAACCGCCGAACTGCAGATAACAGTCAGCTGAAGTGGCCTGCAGTACTGCACTCTAACCACTGCGCCACCTCGGCTCTTCTGTACCTCCTGTAACTGCATAATTGTTCCTTACACCTATTAGCTCTCCAGTGCCGGGCATCCAGGAACAATTCATTGCTGATGTCCGGATCACACTCCCTTGTCTCCTCCCCACTGGTCCAAGGCTTAGGCGCCTCCTGGTGGCCAACCAGCCTCTCTGCGCCCTGCTCGGAGTCGGAACACTGTCCAGGGTCCTCCACATCCTCCAAAGCCGACTCATAGGGCCACTCGCTGTCGGAGTCTGGTGGCAGCTCCAACGGCTCCTGCTGGGCCACAACATGGGCCTCTAGGTCAGGTTCGTGAAGTTTTTGTAACTTGTCTTGCAGGTTACCAAATTCACAGAGGATAAAACTACTCGTTGCCATGATCAGATACACTTTAGGTGTTTGTAGAAAAGATCTTAGAATTAAATTCTCTTGAGTTTGCAAATAGGAATGACAGTTCGCAAAATACTGCAGGGTTCGAATAGCAGCATTTTCTATCAGCAAATGGCATGTTCTCCCGTACAGTTGGAAGACGTCCTTCCATTTCATGTTCCCAGGCACATATACAAAACATCTTTTTAGCTCTGATATATAGACCACTTTCCAGACACTTTCTTTCTTCCCCGCTAGATATCTGCAGGCCCAGATACAGAGGTTGCTTCTAAGTTCTCTGTTTGGATGCAAAGCATCTGTTGGCCTTGCCGGGTTAAGCAGATAGGAATCACAACCAGATGAGCCAACTCTACTTCATTGTAAGACTACATGAATAGAATCTTGCAAGTCTGGAAGTACAATTCTCATCGGTCTTCTTTACACCCCGAAAAATTAAGGAGTGTCTTCTCTGAGCCTCTTGCTCCTACCCACTGTTCGGCTGCAGGCTGAGCCGTCCTTTATTCGTCCATTCCTTTTTAGTGTCCCTTTGTCCAGTCCCTTAACAGAGCCGAGGTGGCGCAGTGGTTAGGGTGCAGTACTGCAGGCCACTTTAGCTGACTGATCTGCAGTTCAGCGGTTCAAATCTCACCGGCTCAAGGTCGACTCAGCCTTCCATCCTTCCGAGGTGGGTGAAATGAGGACCCAGACTGGGGGGGCAAGTTGCTGACTCAATTTGCTAAAAAAACATTGTAAACCGCTTAGAGAGGGCTGAAAGCTCTATGAAGCGGTATATAAGTCTAATAAATAAATAAATCTTTCCCACCTGCAATTACAACATCACGTGGCTTTTTCTTCATTCTGGCAATTCATTAACTTAGAACACTGACTCTGCCTTTTATTAGAAAGGTATTAAAATTACTGCGTTTGTACTTCACCTAAAATACTATTTGGTACAATACATCCATAGCAGTTATATTATTAAAACTCCAGTATATTTCTTTCTTCAGTTATAATTAAATTTTAAAACAAATGTTTTCTCAAGCTGAATTGTGAAATTATTTTTGCTTCAATGCACTGACTTTAGGTGGATGCCTGTATTCAGAAAGCCAAGTATATTCTGGATATACTTTCCCAAGTTCTGCCACTTAGCTTCAGGTTACTTAGAAAGGTGAGTTGATGATATGTCCAAATATGGCAAAACAAACCATTTCTGGCTAGAGTGCCCACTTCTATTTTTATTAATGGTTGCTTGTTTTGCAGCACAAAGCAGGAAATGGGTATCTAATGGCCCACTGCTCTTGGAATGGCCAGCAGGCAGCGTCAAGAGAAAACAGAGGTCTGGCTGGGAGAACTACCAATTTTGGAATCAGATCCTTGGAACAACATGTAGCAAGCCTCACTGTATTGGAGAACAAATGAACGGAAGACGGACGCATTTCTATATTGGATTTGTACTTTTAAGTCTCTCCTAATTGCTTTCTTTTGAGAAAGGTAAAACCGGGTTAGAAAAAGCTGATGTAATCTTTTCACATCTAATAGATGTCACGGTACTTAGCAATTAGCAAAAGGAACAGTCAGATTTAATGGCTGCATATTTTTGTATGGTGAATAACTTTTGGTTCACTATTAATACTGCTATTTTTGTAATCGAGTACATTATGAATGTCTTTATTTTTCAAACCCCAAAGATGCTGCTTTGAATGTTCATGCAGATGATCTGGCTAATATCAGATATGCTACATGGAAAAACTACTGGTGGTGGTTACTGCTGCTATCCTTTGTTTGTTTAACGGCCGTCACTAATGTGAGTCTTGATCCTTGCCAATATCATTTTGCTGGGGAAGTCCGTTTTGAAAAAAGCTTAACTGGCTGAGTAGCTGGTCAGTCTTTGCCTCTTGAAGTGACTTGCCAAGAAATTCTGTTGCCATAGATAACCACATTTGTCTCCTGGTGGGCAAGGAAGGTGAGGAAGAGAACTAGGAGAGAGAACGTCAAAGAAATCCATGTTGCTGCTACCGGATGCATAAGTTACGATAAAGCTTTAATGATGATAATTTTATATTCATTTAAAAACAGTTTTAACAATATTTAAAATGAAAACTAAAGATCAGTAACAGCATTAAAAAAAACCAGCTATGTTTAAAAGCTCCCTTTTATCTTATTCCCTTTTATCTATATTTTTATATACAATCTTTATAGCGTTATCTAAAGAATCTTTTCAGAAATAGTTCTAAAACCCGTAGGGCCTAATTCCCTAATAAATGTGATTATATTTACAGCCTTAAGCATAAAAGCTTGAGCTTTCGTTTTTAGCATGTTACAGGAAAGCTTTAGACTGATCATTCAAATAAGTTGCAGCTATTAAAAATACTTATTTCAAAGAGGGCATTATCTACTTCGCAAGTTCTTTTCCAAGCTTGTTTGAGATCTGTATATATTTTAATGGTCCTATGTTTCAGACTGTAAAGTTATCATTGAATAACTCCTTGCCAGTCTTAAGTACTGTAAACTAAGTACGTTTGAAAATTATATAGCTAATACATTACTCTCATGTCCTTTACATTTTGCTCAAAGGACAACTTGAAGTCACAAGCTAATGATTCTCAATCATATTTGACTATATCATGCAATGTAGGAATTGGGGGGGGGGGGGGGGCAGAAAAAGAAAATAAGTAAGCATTTCTAATCTTCTTACCTCTTTTTTTCTTCTGTAACTCCAGTCCCATCCTCCACTTCTGTCTGTGGCATTTATATTAATGTTGCAATTGATAAAACATACTCTTTCTTAACATTTGGTCCTGTAAAACCTTGAACATTCACTCTGCAAACTTTAAGGCAACATGGGCATTAATAACTGATGTATCAACTAGTTAATTTATAGGTTCAGTGTTGCTATTCAGCCATCTTAAGGCACCATGTGTAGGCTTCATCGCTAAAATCCTCAAGAAATAAAATAATAAAAAAAAGTATTGATCTGTTGAATTGGCATTTTCAGATTGGATTTTGGTTAATAAAGTAGAAAATGAGTATAATGTACCAATGAAATTAAGTAAACAAAGGCTTTTATTGACATAAAGAATAGTACAATATTTTGGCACTACATCCTTAAATCCAATAGTAAAGTTACAGATTGAATTTTGAAGGTCTTAAACACTGACTTCGTTGTCTGAAAATGAACAAGGTTATAATCACCCAAAAGTAAAGTATGACAATCCATAAAGTCACTTTTGTATGGGATATACTGGAAGATGTCTGATGTTTTTCATACTTCTGCTGAGTTCTCTTTCTTTGTATTGCATAATGATGTGGAATTAAAACGTTTTGACATAAATTCTTCGTATTCTTCCCTTGTCAGAAGCCCCTGAGTTACTTTTTTGCTTTCTTCAAATTTTGGTAACACAACTGCAATGTAACCCTCTGTGGAAGGCTAAAAAAAACCAAACACAAACAAAAATATTTGTGAGAAAATTAAAGTAGGGGGCAGAAGGAAAAAAGAACTAAGTTTGAAATCCTGACCTTTTCTTGTAGAAGAGATGGGTTCTCCAGAATATTTTCATTCACCTCTATTAATTTTCCTCTTATACAGCTGCAAAGAATTTTCATTTTATTAAATGCTAGAACAGCATGAGCAACACAATATAAATAACATCTTACCGCCTTACCTATAGATGGTGTACTCTTCTCCATCTGAGCAAAGAATTCGACATAAAGGAGCAAGTTCTGTTAGAAATTGAGCACCCTAGAGGGAAAAGCCTACAACTAATTAGGATTCTTGCAAAATGATAACACAATCAGAAACTGATACAATTTAACATTTGAAATTGAATATTTATCATAGTTATACAATTTGGCTCCTTTAATTTGGCAGAATTGATCGGGCACTAAAAACCCGTATTAAAACCTCAGTCTTTTATGAAATCCAGAAGGCTTGTAATTAATGTGTGTTACTAATTTTCCACATTTATAAAGCTGCCCCAATTTCTTGATGATTCTGAGTAACATACAAATTTAAAAATAAATAGAATAAAAAGATGGTCATTCTGGTGGAACAGACAAATGCTGTCACACATCCCATCCTGGCCCAAATCTTGGGGAAATAGCAAGGTCTTCAAGGCTTGTTGAAAGAAGAACAGAGCTAGTACATTTAAACTTTGAGATGGGGAGAAGCTTTTGTATTATAGATTGCATACTCCAAATAATTTTAGAAGCTCTTACCAAAACTACTGACGGGTATTTGAGAGTTTACATTTCCATGTGGTATAAATGCTGAAATCTCACATAATTCCAGCTGCTAATTAATATTTGCCAAGGAAAGATTCCCAATATCTGCAATCATAATCAACTACCGCCTTAAGCATCATATTGTTTCTCAGCAAAACTTGCTTCACAAGATAATACGTATTATGATCTATCCTGGTATTTCTGTTCCAGCTACCTCAAACAACTAAAAGACCAGTATCAGACATGTGACCAATTATTTCCATTGACTTCAATAACTTTGTGAGAGGATACCAATGAAAATATGCTTGTCAGGCTATTTTCACTGAGTTTTAACTGCACCAGGTCTAGTAAAGGAGAACCTCTGGTCACGACTATAATTTGTTCCATAACTTTGGTCGCAACCAGATTTGGTCCTGACCCAAATCTAATTTTGGAAATTTGGCACTTACAAAAAAAAATGGTGCAAAAGGGGGAAACAGCCGCAAAAAAATAATAATAATAAAAATTGTGAATTTTTTGGTTGGAACCCAATTTGGTCATGGTCAGAAGCATTCGTGACCAGAGGTTCTACTGTATAGAGAACAGCACCGACTGACTATTGGGACAGCAAAAATCCAGACCATTAGATGGCATCTTTCTGTATTTCTTTGTTGTGTAGTTGTTGTGTCAATTTCTACAGCCCAAATTTATACTTACGTCCAAACATTCAACAACATGAGTGTAGTAGGAGTGGACATGCCAGAAAAATGGCCTTCCTCTTGTTGACCTACTTTTCTTTAAGACTCCCCCATCTTGAGTCCCTCGGGAATAGGGCAGCATACAAATTGAATAAACTACTACTACTACTACTACTATTACTTACTTTAAATCAGTCTGCTGATAAAGTGTTTTGCCAACAAGGGCCATACTGATAGAGTTAAGGAAAAATTTGTTGGGATATATAACCAATCTTGATACTACAGTTCTTTCACTTTGAGCTAGCCTAATATATTTTTTTTTAAAAACAATCTAGACTGGAAACTCGGATCTATGTTATAATGAAAATTAAAAGAACCATACCCGTTTAGACTTTCCAGAAACTTTATTCTGCAGCCTGCTGCAGTTTGCACTAATCTGATAACTAATGCTCTTAATTGGTTTTTCTTTTTGAAGAAGAGGATGGGCATCTGCTATAGTGACGACACAGATTCTACAAAACAAGAAGTTCTGTTTATTCAAAGCATATTTTTCAAAACAAGACTTCCCAGAAGCACCTGCAGTATTCAACACAATTTAAAAATTAATTTTGAAATGAGAGAATAAAATAGACCAATTGTAACAATAAGACAAAAATGCAAAGCGTGAAATTGAAGCATAGAGAACAGGAAGAGAATAGACGTGAGGGTACTCAATATTCTAGAAAAGCTATTATAATTTATTTTAAGAAAGCTTGAGTTTTGTTTCAATGAAAGGAAAAAAGCCACTGGTGAAGGTAACATTGCTATAGTATTTAGATTAAATGAGCTGTCATTTAGATATGCGTCTGATTTATGCTTGCAGTTTTCAATCCAGCAAGGCTTCTTAGGTATGGAAATCAACTGCAAAAGTTTTTTTTAATTGCTTTAGTATATAGAAGGAAACCAAAACAGATTGACTAAACAAGAACAAAATACCAGTACCTTTACTTAGCATGTGTCTTTATGATAATTCATAACATAACTATTTAGTGGCAGGCCAAAACAGAGGCTATAGCACAGGATAGGGATTAAAAAAGGGAAAATAAATTGGAAGCATATTCTGCCAGATCAAAACAGAAGATTAGCACTTTGGAGTGGTGAAAAGCTCTTCAGACTTTAACCACTGCCTTTTGAAAGTGGTCTCTTTAAAACTAGGTTTGATACCTGGCTCGTAAAACATGCTAGGTTCTCTTGAATGATGACTGAACAGAGAAGCATTTTTGTGTAAATAAGCATGTAACTTTAAGTCTTACCTGTTAGAATGTTGCAATATGCAATGATCTTCACACTGATTACCTTTTACATCTGGGAAAAGAAGGCTAGCAGTTAGTTTTTGTGCAGAGTTCAGGCTGACTCAAAGTACACAAAACGTTCCAAAAAAGTGTTGTAGCCTTTTAATAACAAATAAGCTTAATTTTAGCATAGGTTTGTGTAAACTAGAGGCTACTTTAAGTAACCAAAATGTTAAATCAGGTGGCAAATAAATGCATGTAATGGGAAAGGAGGGAAAAAGTTACCTATATATAGCATAATAAAATGCAAGAAAAAGATGAGCTGACATTATTATAAAATAAGGTACACGTAGTCATTGTTTAGTAACTATAATTGGGACCAGTAACTCAAATCATTGAGCAAAGTGGTTGACAAGTGAAACCATGACTGAGCTTTTTTCAGCTTTCTGTTCTTTTACAGAACTGTGAAGGTCATAAAAGTGAGGTTTGATCACAAGTTACTTTTTCATCACTCTCATAACTGCAAACAGTTGTTAAGCAAGGACTACCGGTGTTACCTTGAATCTCAGCCACTTAGTTTACGTGGATATGAAGACTTATTCCCTGAATTTGGGAAAGAAAAACACTTTTATGTTTGCAAAGATGACTTTTTTCACCCACCCAAAAATACAAACCAAATAAATTTAGGCAAAGCAAAAAGTATTTATTTAAGGGGGAATGAGGTCAAGACTTTTTATAGGGTGTAGGAAATAATGGGGATGTGCATAAGTGAACCAGCATGCCTTCTGTCCCTGTCCTACTGTCCCCATTTCCTTTGTCCATGTCCATGTTTATACTTATACCTGTTATCTTGTACACATTTAACAAACTAAATAAATAAAAATAATTGTTAACATTCCTTACATGTCAGAAAGCAAGTGATCAAACAATGACATTCCACCAGTGACAAATTTATGGGTTATATCACCCCCCTTTCGGGTGTGATTCAAGGTACTAATTATGATCTTTAAAACGCTTCATGGCTTAGGCCCAGGATACCTGCGAGACCACCTACTGCCACCAGTAGCCTCTCACCGTCCAGTGCGATCCCACAAAGTTGGCTTCCTCAGGGTGCCGTCGGCCAGACAGTGTCAGCTAGCGACCCCCAGGGGGAGAGCCTTCTCTGTGGGAGCGCCTTCCCTCTGGAATGAGCTGCCCCCAGAGCTTCGTATAATCCCTGACCTCCAGTCCTTCCAACGCGCCCTAAAAAGTTGGCTTTTCCAGCAAGCCGGCCTGGCCTGAACAAAATAAAATAAATGATTGATTGTTAATTTTAATTGAATTTTTTAAAAATGTTATTGTTAATCTTAATTGGGTTTGTTTTTTGGATACTCTAATTTTTTTTAAACTTTTGTAATATGTGTTTTTTTTTTAATGTTGTACGTCGCCCTGAGTCCTTGGGAGAAGAGCGGCATATAAATCCAATAAACCAAACCCTTTCCCAATCAGGTTTGTACTGTATCTTTATTAGCAAGTATATTCAAGGACATCCAGAATACACTCCCTGTTGTTTACTTATTGAAAACTTCTGGTTGTCAAAAATGATGCTGGTTAAAAAGAAAACATGGTTTTCCTGCAATTCAAAAGGAGATAATGAATGCCAGCTATATGTTAATATCACCTTTTATTAAAAGTAATGAAACTTAAAAGTCCAAGGTAAACCACATTGTCACAGTTTTTTTTCCCTTTTTTTATTATCTTCCTGTTTTTTATAATAGCAATCATCAATCGATACCGCTCACCTTATATTATTTCCCCTTCTATTGTATTTCATTTAGATTTCACCATTCTTAACCCTCTTATTTTACTCATAACTATTGTTTTTGAGTGTTGTTATATTCTTTCATTGATTTTTGTTTCTTTCCTCCATCCCCCTATACCATTTATCCCATATCTGGTAGAATTCTGATTCTTCCTTTCCCTGGATTTCTTTAGTTAGTTTATCCATTTCGGCACAGTCCATAATCTTTCTTATTATTTCATCTTCATTTGGGGTTAATTTGTTTTTCCATTTCTGTAGCCCTTGTTGATTAATCATATATTTTGAATAGGTTTTGGAGGATATTTACATTTCAAAGAACATGTAGCTAAAGTGCCCCAAGGATTTCAGCTTTCTGAGAACTCTAGGCACATGTTTTCTATGTCCTTTGGGTTACACAATATTACAGGTATGAGATAAAGGGGGAGATAAAGGGGGGCGCTGCAGTTGTTTTCTGCTCTAATATAACTTCATAGATTTTAGATTCAGAGACAAATATAAATTGTTGCTTTGCTTTGATAAAGATGCACACAGCATGCAATGTGATATACTGGGGGAAAAAAGTCAATAATCTAATCTATATGGGAGCCTGCTAGTAATTACAAATCAGAAAAACACGTAAACGCAATTAAAGAAAATAGACTTTGATTATGATTGTACATATATACTGCAATTTTTTCTTTATGTATATTGAAATGGAATCATAAATACCATCAACACAAAAGGGAGTTTGCTCAAAAGCTGAAATACACCAAGTGAATTAGAGGAAGAATGGGAAGCAGAGGAGAGAAGAAAGATAGGAAGAGAGGGATAGGAGAGAGGGTGAAGGGGGAAGATGAGGTGTATAAGGAGGAGTGGTAAGGGGAGAGAGAAGGAGGAGAAAGGTAGAGGAAGTAGAGTATTAAATGATGGAGGAAAGACAGGATGTAGAAAGGGGGAGGAGAGAGGGGGAAGAAAGTGTCGGATAAGGTATAAATATGGTGTATGGAGAGCAGAAGAGCCAATAACTGGGTTTTTCTTTTTTCTTTGGTAATTGATGGTAAGATGAATTGATGTAATTACTTAATAACACAACATGATATTGACTATGTAATAGTATACATGTGATTATATGCTATGAAAATGGAAAATAAAAACTTTTCTATGTAAAAAAACAGAAAAAGAAAATAGACTTTGAGAATAGCAACAAACATGGTTGGTGAACAAGAAAGATTAAAGCACATGTGACTAGTAAGGATGATAACGGCAGTGATGGTAGTGATGAGTATGTTAATTTTATGAAGCCTCCTCATAAATAGAGATAAATTAAGTTTTAACAGGTAACCCATATCTAAGTTACCAGCCTTTTGCCGTGCTGGATTTATTTCTATTTTTTCCGGAGTTTTTGTCAACGTTGGCAACTTAAAAAAAAAAAAAAAATTATTTATTTATTTGTTTTCAAAACAAGCACATATTGTAAAAAGTATATCAGCTGGTTACAAAAGGCTTTTGTGCATCTCTCCCACCGTCATCAAATACAATTCATATTAATTCAAATATCTTAACTCACATATTTACTATATTGACATCATCATACCTCCAGGATATAGTTAAATAAAGAAAGGATAATGATAATAAATTATATAGAACTCACATATTTACTATATTGATTTTCAAAACAAGCACATATTGTAAAAAGTATATCAGCTGGTTACAAAAGGCTTTTGTGCATCTCTCCCACCGTCATCAAATACAATTCATATTAATTCAAATATCTTAACTCACATATTTACTATATTGACATCATCATACCTCCAGGATATAGTTAAATAAAGAAAGGATAATGATAATAAATTATATAGAACTCACATATTTACTATATTGATTTTCAAAACAAGCACATATTGCAAAAAGTATATCAGCTGGTTACCAAAAGCTTTTGTGCATCTCTTCCACCGTCATCAAATATAATTCATATTAATTCAAATATCTTAACTCACATATTTACTATATTGACATCATCATACCTCCAGGATATAGTTAAATAAAGAAAGGATAATGATAATAAATTATATAGAACTCACATATTTACTATATTGATTTTCAAAACAAGCACATATTGTAAAAAGTATATCAGCTGGTTACAAAAGGCTTTTGTGCATCTCTCCCACCGTCATCAAATACAATTCATATTAATTCAAATATCTTAACTCACATATTTACTATATTGACATCATCATACTTCCTTGGATATAGTTAAATAAAGAAAGGATAATGATAATAAATTATATAGAACTCACATATTTACTATATTGATTTTCAAAACAAGCACATATTGTAAAAAGTATATCAGCTGGTTACCAAAGGCTTTTGTGCATCTCTTCCACCGTCATCAAATATAATTCATATTAATTCAAATATCTTAACTCACATATTTACTATATTGACATCATCATACCTCCAGGATATAGTTAAATAAAGAAAGGATAATGATAATAAATTATATAGAACTCACATATTTACTATATTGATTTTCAAAACAAGCACATATTGCAAAAAGTATATCAGCTGGTTACCAAAAGCTTTTGTGCATCTCTTCCACCGTCATCAAATATAATTCATATTAATTCAAATATCTTAACTCACATATTTACTATATTGACATCATCATACCTCCAGGATATAGTTAAATAAAGAAAGGATAATGATAATAAATTATATAGAACTCACATATTTACTATATTGATTTTCAAAACAAGCACATATTGTAAAAAGTATATCAGCTGGTTACAAAAGGCTTTTGTGCATCTCTCCCACCGTCATCAAATACAATTCATATTAATTCAAATATCTTAACTCACATATTTACTATATTGACATCATCATACTTCCTTGGATATAGTTAAATAAAGAAAGGATAATGATAATAAATTATATAGAACTCACATATTTACTATATTGATTTTCAAAACAAGCACATATTGTAAAAAGTATATCAGCTGGTTACAAAAGGCTTTTGTGCATCTCTCCCACCGTCATCAAATACAATTCATATTAATTCAAATATCTTAACTCACATATTTACTATATTGACATCATCATACTTCCTTGGATATAGTTAAATAAAGAAAGGATAATGATAATAAATTATATAGAACTCACATATTTACTATATTGATTTTCAAAACAAGCATATATTGCAAAAAGTATATCAGCTGGTTACCAAAGGCTTTTGTGCATCTCTTCCACCGTCATCAAATATAATTCATATTAATTCAAATATCTTAACTCACATATTTACTATATTGACATCATCATACGTCCTTGGATATAGTTAAATAAAGAAAGGATAATGATAATAAATTATATACATGGGAGGGTTAGAAAACTTTTGGTATTAAAATATTATGGATGTTTAGCTAGAACAGGATATGAGGACTTGATGTTAATGGGAGGATTTTATAAATAAGTAAATGAAATGCCAGCATGTGGTATTATGGATTGAAATCTTGGGATACTTAAGGATGAAGGATGTTTAAACCAGTGTTTCTCAACCTTGGCAACTTGAAGATGTCTGGACTTCAAGTCCCAGAATTCCCCAGCCAGCGAATGCTGGCTGGGGAATTCTGGGACTTGAAGTCCAGACATCTTCAAGTTGCCAAGGTTGAGAAACACTGGTTTAAATAACTGTAGCCAAAAAAAAAGTGGAGGTATGATGATGTCAACATAGTAAATATTTGAGTTAACGTTGGCAACTTTTGAGGTTTTGACTTCAGCTCCCACAATTCCCCAGCCGACTCCATCCCCACTCGCAACAAAAGCAACCCACGAAGCTGGAAGGCAGTTAGGGGAAGACTGGGGTAGAGGCGGGAATCGCTGGTTTCTTTTTTTAAAGGTCCAGATCCCTTTCACAGCTCGCCTCCGATCAGAAGAAGAAGGAAGCGGCCGAGGGTCGGGGGATGAATTTACCTGGTTTATACCAGCGGGTGAAATACCGTTCCGTCACGCCGGGCACCGTTGCCATGGAAGCCTGGGCCTCCGAAGCCCCCGACGCCATGATTCTTCCAGCCGTGGGCGTGGCCAAAGAGCCGCGCTTGCGCTTCAGCTTCCGCAACGCAGCAACCAGTCGGGCTCCGGGGGGGGGGGGCGGCGGGGCGGACTAAACCAAGTTGTGGGGCAAATCAAGTGTTCGCCGTAGAGCTGTACAATGAATAGAGATGAACGCTGGGTTTAATGGCAGGAGTTTCCGAGCTCAACTAAGAAAACTAGTTTGTTTGTTTTTTTGGTTGCAATTCGTATTTATTTTTAAACATAAAACGACATAAAAAAAAAATCTCATCTCCAATGATGAGATTTGTCACCGCGGGGGGGGGAGGGGAGGGGGGTTGTATGTTTAAAATTGTATTTGTATTTGTATGTTTTACTCTTAAAAATGTATAACTAATAAAGATTACTTTAAAAAAAAATCTCATCCATTACATACAGCATGTCGTTTGGTTACAAGTGTTTTTGCATCCATATTCTCAATTACATTTACAGTCACACATTTTTCATCTAATATAACTAAATACCTCACTTTCATTGTACAATGTATATTCAATTACAATTAGTATATATTTTTTTTTCAATAAACCTAATTCCCTTACATTCTTAATTTTCTGTTTAATAACAAATTGTCTTTTGGGGCATAGTAAAATTTCTCCATAGAAGTCAAGGAAGAAACTCAACTGATAAAGGAGAATATTTTTTAGCTCAGGGCTGAAAGGAGAAATATGCAATAATTTACGCCAGCACCAAGTTCAAAGATGTCAACTCTTCTAAACTCAAGCTGTTCTAAAGCAGACGTAAAGTGAGATTTGGACATTAAGTGCGAAACCTACTGGGTCAGGCTGGACAGCCTCTTAGAGACCCTTTACTTCTATATTAAAGTCACATAGGCAGAGTGGCAACTTGCAAAAGAATAGGAAGCCAGCGCCATAGAAGTCAAGGAAGAAACTCAACTGATAAAGGAGAATATTTTTTAGCTCAGGGCTGAAAGGATTTGGACATCTCTAAAGTGAGATTTGGACATTAAGTGTGAAACCTACTGGGTCAGGCTGGACAGCCTCTTAGAGACCCTTTACTTCTATATTAAAGCCACATAGGCAGAGTTGCAACTTGCAAAAGAATAGGAAGCCAGCGCCTAACCACAAGATGTCAAAATCTATGTCAAAGGTCCAAGGTTCAATTAAAGTTCGTTAATGACACGTTCTCCATAAACAAAAGGAGAAGTAAGACCCCCCATCTCCTTATAAGGCTTTCTCCTCAAGGCAACCACTAAGAAATGTGTTAAGTATTTCCGTGTTGCAATGCTTTTGAGAATGTGTAAGAATGCGTGTTTCGATAATAAAGGTTGTTCAGAACTTGCAATGGGCTAGCTTTCTGAACCTGGCTGCCAAATAAACTTTTCCTGTATCCTAAGCCTGTCACTTTCTGCAACAGTTCAGCGTCCAACTCTTACACCCATTCATTATTATAGGGAAGACTATTGCTCTAATTAGCCTGCTTTTTGTATTTATATCAATATCTCTGCTTTTCCAGATTTTATTCATGTAACCATTGCAGTGCAGCCTAAGGATATCTTGCATTGATTTCAGGAATACAGCTGCCACCATGAACAAGGAACATAAATTCTCAAACTAATTCAGTTTTCTCACTGTTGATTTTTTAACACCCGATGTCCATCGGCAGCTTTTGTCATTATCTTTGTTTTCCTGAAAACCCAATCCTACTTTTTTACTTTCATCCGTGATTTTTCAGATCGTTTTTCCAGGTCTCCCTTATTTTCAGTCAATAATGTATCACTGGTGTACCTCCAATTATTTAGGGTTCTTCCTCCAGTTTTCAATCCCAACTCAGGCAATTTCAGGTCTAATCTCCACATATTATCTCAGCATGCAGATTGAACAAAAATGGTGATTAAAATACATCCCTGCCTAACTCCCTTTTTGATCCTGAACCAATCTATGTCACCATAGAATATTATAGTGTTCACACTCGCATCTTGTCTGGCCAAAGATGCCAGTAAATACTAAACAAATAACACTGTGAGATAGCTAGGAGTTAAAACATGCATCAGAGGGGATTATATTTTTTCCACTAATTTGCAGCAAATAAATAACATTCTTGTGTTCTGCAATCAACACTGCTTAAGGGCTTGGTTTATCAATGTGGCTTTCAAATGGATATTTTGAAAGGCTTGTTTCACTTCTTCTGAGATTTGGTCAACTAACAATCTGTTCCCCTTCCAGATTAAATAACAACAAAATATGGAATTATAAGAGCTGGTTTTGCCATTTCTCTCATAAATTGCTTTTCTGGAATGCTATAAATAGTTCTTGTTATCTTTCTGCAACAATTCTAAAACCACCCATCTGATATTTTAAAGTATTTTAGCTACAAAATGCAAATGAACTCACACTGATACAGCATGACAGAATCTATTTCATTTCTCTGTAGCTAAAAACCAAGTGTTCTAAAAATAAAAAAAAGCCAAAACCTACATAATTGGAATATGAATTCTCTATCAATTATACAAATGGCCTGAAGAATGCATGCTTTGCCATCATGAGTTGACTTATTTTGGAAGGTTGGTCTGCATATAATTTATGTTTAATTTGCTATTTTTCTCAATATTAAATAAATAATTAACTGATATAACTTACTTTGGAAACACATGTAAACTGATTTTTTTTCAGTCTATGCAAATTTTAATTATATACAATATAAAAATATTCTGAATAATTACAACAAAAAATGTTACTTTCAAGTTTGGCATAAGACATTCCCAGGATTCAATTCTGAACAATCATGGTTATCGAGGAACAGCCTGCTTAAAACATGGTATGTGTGTGAAGTAATGATTAGCAATCTTGAAAAAAATACAATAAAATACAATAGCAGAGTTGGAAGGGACCTTGGAGGCCTTCTAGTCCAACCCCCTGCCTAGGCTGGAAACCCTATACCATTTCAGACAAATGGCTATCCAACATCTTCTTAAAGACTTCCAGTGTTGGGGCATTCACAACTTCTGGAGGCAACTTCTGTTCCACTGATTGTTCTGTCAGGAAATTTCTATTCAATTCTAACTTGCTTCTCTCCTTGATTAGTTTCCACCCATTGCTTCTTGTTCTACATTCAGGTACCTTGGAGAATAGCTTGACTCCCTCTTCTTTGTGGCAACCCCTGAGATATTGGAACAGTACTATCATGTCTCCCCTAGTCCTTCTTTTCATTAAACTAGACATACCCAGTTCCTGCAACCGTTCTTCATGTGTTTTGGTCTCCAGTCCCCTAATCATCTTTGTTGCTCTTCTCTGCACTCTTTCTAGTCTCCACATCTTTTCTACATTGCGGCAACCAAAACTGAATGACTCTGGCCAGTTATTTTTCTGCTTATAGCAATAGCCCTTAGCAGATTGCCCTCAACAATCTGCGTCCTCATTTTAGCGACCTCAGAAGGATGGAACGTTAGTCAACCTTGAACCAATGAGAATCGAACTGCTGGCAACTGGCACTCAGCAGAAGTAGCCTGCAGTACTGCATTCTAACCACTGCACCAGCACAGCTCATATGGTTACTGTGACAATAAGGAAGTAGAGAAAGCACTAACGTTCACTCCTAAAATTCTTTACAACTCCCTTACCTCCACTGGCCTTAGGAGGCATCTGTACTTTTCTGTCTATCAAAGTAACATGTTTCATCTGCATGTGTGCATTTTGTCCTTAAAAGATGGTCAAATTGTACACGTTACTTACATGAAGCTGAGTTAACAAATTGCTTTAATCAGCAAATTTAGTGCTCTGGCAGTTTTCTGAGACATATGTTCTCCAACTTTTTCATAATAGCAGTTTTTTTAAGAATGCAAATCCTTAGAAAGTGAAGAATGTTCTGTCACTTCTTCTATTCTGAGCATATATGGTGTGAAAAAGTTGTTGTGATTCAAATATGCATCATCTATCAAATGGCTGCTGAAGAGTCACATGAACCCAGAGAATTAGACAGAACCTTGATTATTGTAACTATACATAGCAGAAATCCTCTATTATATATACTATTCCAGATGTTTAACTCGTTAATGAAGGCTGGAATAGACTTCTACTGCCTGGCACTGAATGGAACATATGTAGCTATTTGTTGTTCAGGGATGGTTGCCTAGGCATTATTTTTACACAACTGCAAATTTTAACTTTTCCCACGTGCCTTGCTTTCTCACATCTCCCAGTAGGAAGTCCGAATCAATCAGCACACTGGGCACACAACTCCGCACTCAATACAGTTGGGATTCAAGAAGTGTTTGTGTCCCTCTAAAACCTCCGCTTACCCATCAACCCCTTCACAGTATAGGTAGGTGTTGTGGCCCAGTAGAAGCTGTTGGAGCTGCCACCAGACTCTGACAGCGAGGGGCCCTATGAGTCGGCTCTGGAGGATGTGGAGGACCCTGGACAGGGTTCTGACTCCGAGCAGGGTGCAGAGAGGTTGGTTGGCCACCAGGAGGTGTCTGAGCCTTGGACCAGTGGGGAGGAGACAAGGGAGTGTGATCCTGACATCAGCAGTGAGTTGTTCCTGGATGCCCGCCATTGAAGAGCTAATAGGCGCAAGGAACAGTTGCGCAAGTACAGGAGGTAATTGCACTCAGCTGGTGGTAATTAGGCTCCTCTCCAGACTATAAAAAGGCTCCTTGTGCACACGCCCCTTTTGCAGAAGTCAACGCAGGAACGAATGTTGGAGAACATTGTTGTGAGCTTGGCAGGCTGGACTGCTGCCACGGCTTATCTGTGCTGGATTGCTGCCCAAGCTTGTCTGTGCCGGTTTGCTGCCAAGGACCTGTCTGTCTGTTAATTAAATGCCATACCTTATCTTTGACTCGGAGTGTGGGATGAGGGGGGTTAGAACAGGTAGGCATTGCTACAGGCAATTGGGGGCATCTTGATAAATACATAAAAATATACTTTGGACATTCATTCAGACCAAGGATCATGTAATCTTAATTGCAAATAAAACATTAGATCTCTTTATTGGAATACATGTTTGCAGTAACGTAACAGTTCTCCACCATCTCTACCAAGAAAAAAAAGGTGATAATTTTAGATTTTTCTATATCTTTAAAACAACAATAGTTGACCTATTTGTACCACTTTTAACATACAGTATACAAGACAAACTCTAGCAATGCATGCTCTAATCAGATTTGCAATATTATTATTTTTTTAGAGGAAAGTTCATGTTGCAAACTATAGTTTCATTTTGCACTATGTTTGGAAAAAAAAGGTAATATTTAACAAGCCAATTTTCTCTCTTTGCCGCTGGCAAGCCCCTGCAATTTATGAAAGATTATATTATTAAACTCTCTACGACTAATTAATGGGAGGGAAAGTGTCTACAATTAAACTAGAGAGACAATATCAATAGTATGAAAAGTGAACAGAACATGCGGCTGGAGCAGTGTACAACTTCAATAAACAAAGAGTTCATGGAAGCAATTGTAATCCTTCAGTAGTTCAACCCCTGGATAAAGAAGACTGGGGTGCGATTTCACAATTTTCTTCCATCATCCCGTACCTTTACGTCTCTCATTCCTCCCTGAAGGATCAGGAGGAACAAGAAACTGGCAAAAATCATTCTACCTCCTGAATTGCAGCTCCGAGTAAGAATGCAATCCTATAAATTTATGCTGAACACAATTTTATGTTCAAACACTGAGATAAGTAACATGATACCAAAACCTAATAGAATCCCTGCGTTTTGTAACAGGAAATATCCCCAGCGGCTGCATCCATGATCACTAGCATCATTGTGAAGCATTTCGGGTACCTATATTTAAAGAAACATACAATAATTTTAAGTCATGCAATAGCAATAGCAATAGGAGTTAGACTTATATACCGCTTCATAGGGCTTTTAGCCCTCTCTAAGCGGTTTACAGAGTCAGCATATTGCCCCCAACAACAATCTGGGTCCTCATTTTACCCACCTCGGAAGGATGGAAGGCTGAGTTAACCTTGAGCCGGTGAGATTTGAACAGCCGAACTGCCGAACTAGCAGTCAGCTGAAGTAGCCTGCAGTGCTGCATTTAACCACTGCGCCACCTCGGCTCAGTGCATATTATAAATAATGTTATAAATAATGTTTCTACATATGCAGTGGTTAATGTTGGTAATATTGATCAACCCTCTGTTATTATACGTATAAAATCTGCTAGAAAATATTGCAGTATATTCCCATCTGTAAAAATATGCTCCTATTCTTCTTTCCAGGCAGCTAAGAATATCTAGATCTAGAATACCTAGATTTTTTTTTAATGTCCCTGTAATCCATTGCATCAGGGTGGCGTCAGGATGACTGAATGGAACTCTAGCATTTGCTGGCCAGGTGCCCTTTCTGATGCCTATGCAGAGTTCACAGCAGACAATTACTCATTGTAATTCTGGAGAGAAATATCTGCTGCTACCTAGGATTGAACTCACAGCCTCCTGATTGTGAGGTGAGAGCTCTACCTCTAAGCCACCATGCCACTCATATCTAGGAAATTAAGGAACCAAATTCATTTTCTTTATATTTCTATTACTGTTTTTCAGTAAATGACTTAATTTTCCATGCTTCCTGGATCCACTGATCGTTATGTTACTTTAACAACTATTGTGGCTGATTGCCTGTGATCAAATATGAGTTGAAAATATTGTGCTTGAAATTCTTCTTAGTATACTATTTCCCACCAATCCTCCAACCCCCAATGCATTAGTTAGAATGAATCCTACCTAGAAATGTATATGTCAAGGTTTCATTCTTAAAATAAATCCAGGATAGTCTTCAGAAAATCATAGCAATTAGATGAATGAATACATTTGGCTATAATTGCCAGAATGGCCATGTTATTTGGGTAAAATTTTTAGTAAGCTGTTGTGGCCCAGCAGGAGCCGTTGGAGCTGCCACCGGACTCCGACAGTGAGGGGCCCTCTCCCCCAGGTCTGGAGGATGTGGAGGACCCTGGAAAGGGTTCTGACTCTGAGCAGGGCACAAGAGGCTGGTTGGCCACCAGGAGGCACCTGAGCCTTGGACCAGTGGGGAGGAGACAAGGGAGAGTGAGCCGGAGGCCAGTAGTGAGTTGTTCCTGGATGCACGCCATCGAAGAGCTACTAGGCGTCAGGAACAGTTGCGCAAGTACAGGAGGTAATTGCACTCAATTGATGGTCATTAGCCTCCTCTCCAGACTATAAAAGGACTGCTTGTGCACACGTCCCTCTTGCAGAAGTCAATGCATTAACTAATGTTTGATGAACAGTATTGTGAGCTTGGCAGGCTGGATTGCTGCCAGGGTTTATCTGTGCTGGATTGCTGCCCTGGCTTATCTGTGCCAGTTTGCTGCCAAGGACCTGTCTGTCTGTGAATAAATTCCGTAAAGTATCTTTGGCTTGGATTGTTTTGGTGTAGGAGGAAGGGTGTCAGAACAGAAAGCTAATATTATTTCCCCACCCTACTCCCATTCCTCTAAACACTACTTCTATTGGCTAGAGAATAAGCATATGCTGAAGTCAATGCCAGGCTAGTATTCCTATAAGAATATATCATTGGCATTCCAAAGTATTGGAATGCTATTAATATATATTAATATCTATTAATAAGCATGTACTTACCATATCAACAAGAGCAACATACATGAACAGCCCAGCCGTAAGGGCAAAAATCCACATGGAAACATTGTCAGCATAATGGCCAATAAGTATCCCAGTCGCCATTCCAAGGTATGCCAGCATAGCTGAGAGAGCATTATAAAGAACAGCTTGCCTGACAGTCATACCAGCTTTAAGAAGTACAGCGAAGTCTCCTTCAAAAGAGAGATACAAATGTGTTTATGTCAATCGTTTACATTAAAATGTAAGCATTTCACCCCACATGATAGCCGTTAAAACATTATGGTTTTTTTTTCTTTTAAAAAAAATCATTTGCTTTCATATAATCAGGTGCTTCAAAACTTTAGAAGAATGGAGACAAGTGTAAGCATAATTGCTTTTGTCACATTTTATCATTTTTTATGTGCTTGTCGATACTCAAATATATGCAAATTAGGAAGGCTGTTGGTGGCGCAATTCTGGAAGAAGGAAGATCTGCCCACTATTCAAGAATGGACATTAAAAGTAACAAACCTAGCAGAGATGGCTAAAATATCAGCATATCTCAAGGACCATTCAAACGAGAGATATAAACTGGAGTGGAGAAGATGGATTGACTAAACTCAAAATAAATACGGGACTAAGAAATTCCAGATAGTTTATGACTGAAGAAACAAGGAATGATATAATCTGTTTAGAGGTAGCCTAGCAAAGAGGAGTTAAAGCTCAAATGAAAGATGATACTAACTTTTTTTAAAGTTTATTTTAGAATATCTTTGTTAAAGGTTTATACCCTGTATTGGTTCTGGGAAGTCGGGGGGGGGAGGAAGGTTTGGGGGGCATGGGGGGGAGGGTAGGGGGGGAGGTAAACATTTGTAAAAGTTTTTTTTTCAAAATTTTTCAATAATATATATATATATATACATACACACATACAAACTAGGATTGTATACAGATAGGATTACAAAAACCAGTGTCTTTTCGTGATTGTTTCCCTCGGCTGTAATAAAACATCAAAAACAAGACAAGAGCAACTCGTAACACATATCACAGACTTCACAAATCTGAGTTTTTCCATTATTTTAACACATACTTCTACAATTTATATTAATGTGAAATAAAACATTTTGAAATAATTTGCCATTACAGTTATGCCTCAAAACCACAGTAAAGCCCAGGATTTCAATTGTAAGTCACTGCAGTCGAAAAATCAAGAAAATGGTCGTAGACTGAGGACTACTTATACATGCAGAAGGGATCTTGAGTTGGAAGTTGACAGCTTAATAAATCAACAATTCAATATCTGAAAAGCAAAATGTCCATTTCTGAACAGAGATCATTAGTAAATGGAAAGAAACCTAATTTCCAGTATTGTAATGGCTTTATAGAAATTTAGGAATTTGGAATATATTTAGAATACCGTGCATAGTTTTATATGCTCTACAACGTCCAAAAAAAGTGATACCAAGGTACAGAAAATCCATCCAGAATAATCAGAGAATTAAAACAACTCTCCCATCAGCAAAGTAACAAGTGTCAGGATTACTTTAGAAAAAGGGGGAAATTTAGAATGTGGAAAATGTGGAGGGAGGGATGAAGAAAGCAAATACAGAAATGTATTTCTCAATCTCTCAGAATACCAGAAACCCATAGCATGTAATTAAACTAAATGTAACAATGATCATAAACCTAGCTTAAACCTTAGGTGTACAGAAAAGAAACACAGAAAAATCTATGAAGAACAAGCTTACTATAGATACAAGGGTTTTATGATATATTTAGAAACGGAAGAACAACAGTTGCAAAGGAACAAAAGCAGAGAAGGTTGTTGTTCTGATATATTTTGTGACTCCACTGTGTATGCTTGACAGGTTGCTGTGAGAAACAATTGTTTTCTCTGATCAGAGAAGGCAATTACATTGTGATAAACCTTAACAAAATGGCAGATTGCTTTTCAGCATTTAAACAAAAAACAAAAATAAATACTAAGGAATTTGGGGCTTTATTAGTATTACTATCACTCTGCAGGCGATATACCAGTTAAAGCATGGAAATTATATTTTATGTATGTCTAATATGTCTCTAATACATATATCTTACCCAATTCATGTGGCAACTCATGACAAAAGACCGCAACAGACGTACTTAAGCCACTGGATAAGCCTTCGGTGAAAGCAGCCCCTAGGAAAAATAAATGAACATTGTTAAAAAGGAATCACACTGAAAAATGCAGGCAAACCCAAAAACAGATTTAAATTAAGAAAGATGTTTTCTAATCAGCATTGTATATTGTATAGGTGCTGTATTGCAGGAACCAGGGATTAAATCATACAAGGGAGAACGAGAAATAAATGATTAGTTGTAAGAAATATGCTCCCTATTAAAAAAAAGTTTAAAAATACACCCATTTTCTGAACAAAAGCTATATACTTTCAGCTAGCCCATTCTTATTCCTATTTCAGTTATAGTGAAGAGAATCAATTTCCTATCTGTGTACTTGTTTAGAATTTCAATTTAAATGAAGAGCAGTTTACAGTTACATAAAAATCACAGAACTATAGATTTTAATAAGATGCAATCGGATAAATAGCTAAGACAATAGCAACATGACTACAGATCAGTGGTGGGTTGCTTATCCCGTTCCAACCGGTTCAGTTGGAACGGGGCCGGCGGCGTCCTCGTGCACACACGCAGTTCACACATGCGTCGTAGCACCTGTGCGATGCTCCAGCTGCTCACAGAGAATCGTGCAGGCGCTGTATGTGCCATGCGCCTGCGTGGAAGCGCAGAAGCCTTCAAAGACAGGTAAGGAGCGCGGGCGGGCGGGCCATTCGCCGTTCCCGGAAGTTACTTACTTCCGGGTTCACCGACCAACCGGTTCGTGGGGACCGCCGCGAACCGGTTGAAACCCACCCCTGCTACAGATAATCTTCACTTAACAATAGTAGTTGGGACCTGAATTTCTGTTGCTAAGTGACACAGTCATAAAACACGGCTTCGCATACTATTTACCAACAGCCATTCTAGCATCTTCAGTTTCTGTCATTAAGTGAATAACAGCAGTTTAATTGAGTATGTCCCATGGCTACCATTTGTGGCTCACTGCTGGCTTTCCCACCGAGTCATAATTACCATTCACTCAACACCATTGTAAGTTTGAATGGTCTTTGGTCTCTCCACTATGCTAGTCTCAGAGTGCAATCGTTGCAGCTGTGCCAATCCAACGGGTAGCCAGCCATATCGTTGTAGTGGCTGTGCCAGTTAAACCGGGGTAAGCCATCTGAGTCGTAGGAACTTTCCTTCCTCCTAACAGCTGATCGTTGTGGCAGCCTTCCATGCCATTCACCGACAAACAGCTGACAGGAGCTGTTTCCCTCTCTCGCCGAACAGCTGGCAGCCTGAGCGGCTGCAGCGCTCACCTGAAAAATCGCGCTGCTCTCTGAAACCCGCGCTGTTCCAAAGGAACCTCATAAACCGCTGAGAATCCTAAGAATTTAACTCTGCCATTTTGATCTGAAGAGCTCTCCTCAAAAACATCTCTCTTGGGCTAAGCCTTCATCAAAAACTGGAGAGGGGGCGTGGCTGCAAACTTTAAAAGGACCCAGTCTTTGGGTAGAAGGGCAGAGTTAACCCATTCTTTGGATTCTCTGCTCACACACTGCAGAATGAGTGGTTGTTAAGAGAGAACCACATGCAATTTTTATGTACTTTAGAGATCTTGATTCTTGGTTATAACAGGAAAAAGTAACCAATTATTAACAGAGCCAGGAAGACAGACAAATAAGATTCACGTCTACCTAAGCGCTAGCTATGTTTAACAAACGAAACATGCATTTTAATGAATTCGGAATTTCTGAGATATTTATAAATTGGCTGGGAAAATACTGAGAATCGCGACAGGCTTAATTTTATCAAAAATCTTTTTTTTATTATTATTCCTCTTGTGCATTTACAAAAAATGTTGCTGCAATGCTGCTCTCCCATTCACATGTATGGACTAGCAGCCACAGGGAAGCCAATACATAAAGCACTCACCAATTGCGAGACCGTCACTGAAGTTATGCAAGCCATCTCCCATTATCACCATCCAAGCTAAGGTAGCGATCCCAGCATCTTTCAATTCCTCGCGTGAATACCGCTGGCTATGGCTATGTGGGTGATGGTTTTGATGGTGATGGTGATGCAAAATATGATGGTAGTCATGGTGATGGTGACTGAGATGATCTGATTGGCCTAGGGTGTCGTGCAGGTGTGAATGGCATTTGTTTCTACATCCCCTGGATTCATATTCATGATCAGCTGTCTCTTTGTGGATGGGGGCGATCATGACCTCCTCTTCTTCTTGTACCATGGGTTTCTGAGATAGGAAATTTGATGGCTCTTGAGAAAGCACCCCCAAATAATTTTCAGGCCCTTGGAGGGGGGAAAAAAAAGAAAGAAAACAACTCAAATAATTATCCAATTGATTTAAAAAAAGAAATAATTAGAACAATTGCTATATAGCTAAAAGACCCTGTTTTATTTTCACATGTTTTTATTGGAAGTGTACCATGAAAGTAAGTAAAGAATGTTTTGATCTATTTTATGTTTTAGGACAAACCTATGAAAGGCAGGCACACTTTAACCGTGTATTATGCCACATGTTTAGAATCATGTTTAAAAACTGCCCTATGAATAAATGCATCTAAAGTTCAGGTTCCAACATATGCCCAATAATAATCAAGATAAATACAAACCATCAGGTTTCCTGTCTCACCTCCTTTTTCTCCAAGGTAGATTGCACTCATAAAAAAGTGGCATTAATGAAAACATTAAAAAAAATGATTATAACCTATGCGTTTCATTTGCAGGTGTGTCCACATGCCTGGGGTTAAAAAAAGTGAAGATAATAGGGAGTATCCTGGAACATTCCTCATGACCTGATTTTGTCAGGGCCACCATGGCAACCTTTAAAAAAAAAGGGGCAGGATTTTTTTCCCCATTACAATGGGAACTATTTAGTAACAACTCCCGTTGCATAGTTTCAAAATTCCTGATGTGTCCACCAGCACAAATGGTTCTACACCCTTAACTTGCAGCGTGTAAAAATTATTTAGCAGTGAAAACTGAACAGTCATTTTCAAAACTTACTCCTAAAGGCCAAATCAACTTCTGATGGATCAACATAGCACAGGGATGCCTCACTATATATATATATTTATTTATTTAGCTAACAATTTATAGTATTTATAATAATAACTATGTAGCAGAATCCAGAGACACAAGGACAGTAAACATCAATCATCTCTCTGCAAAATCTCTGGGTGAGAAAAAAGAAGAGATGGTGTATAGTAAGAGCCACTTGGTATGGTGGTTAAGGTACAAGTGGAAGATCACAAATTTTTGTCCTGCCTCGGGCACAAAGCCAGCTGGGTATACCTGATGCCAGTTGCTCTTTCTCAGTGTTAGAAGCAGGTAATGATAACACCATTTCTAAAAAATGCTGCCGAGAAACTGACAAGGCATTGTCCGGGCACTGACTCCAAGGCCCGAAAAGGAGGAGCGGGGGAATACACAAATAAATGACAATTTATGGAGGAAAAAAAAGCAGGAATGAAGAAGAGGTTGCAATAAAGAGAAACTAAGATCATGTTTGCCAAAATAGCTCTAGTAGAGAAATGTAGGAGACTGCTAACAACGTTTAAATCATTATATTTAAGAGCCGAGGTGGCGCAGTGGTTAAATGCAGCACTGCAGGCTACTTCAGCTGACTGCAGTTCTGCAGTTCGGCTGTTCAAATCTCACCGGCTCAGGGTTGACTCAGCCTTCCATCCTTCCCAGGTGGGTAAAATGAGGACCCGGATTGTTGTTGGGGGCGATATGCTGACTCTGTGAACCGCTTAGAGAGGGCTGAAAACACTATGAAGCGGTATATAAGTCTAACTGCTATTGCTATTGCTAACTGCTATATTAATGATGATTGAGGATGAAAAGTTATGAAATTAGTTAGGAATATTCCAAACAATTTCTACACCACTTACACACTCTATTACAATTATTGGTCTTTCTGGAAGGTTTTTCTTTATAACTGTAGCAGCCATATTTCAAAACCTGGGACATAAATGGGAACTTAACTAGATTGCCAAGTACTCAGATGGATTTTGGCCACCCTACTTCAAGTTTATCTTCCCTAGGTTAATATTTGGAACACGGAAGGAGCTGAAAAAATGAGACTGTGTATAAATGATAAGTCAGCACTGTTTTATGACAATGTTTCTTAACAGAATGTATCTCATTCATTACCCTCTGTAATGAAATGGTTTTTATTAAAGGGAGTGGACAATTCTCATTCACTTTTTAATATATTTGTCAGAGATGAGGAGACAACAGGGAGGTATATCCAATACTGTATTAGAAAGTTAAATCTATAACGCATTTAAGATTGAAAATAATATCATGTATTTTATTTTTGTTCATTCTTGCTTTCCTTAAGCCTTCTAGTGCTCTTAGTACCCAAAGGAAAATTGTAGCCTTTTTCAAACTGCAGATAAACACATACAAAACAGGAAAAAAAAACATGTTTTGTATACAGGGATTTATATTAATTTTATTCTATTTAAAAATTGAAAGCTTCCAAGCTAATATAGATCTCAGATTCTCCTATATTGCCATAAATACATTTCACAAAGATTTTAGAAGATATTTATACAAAGTTCATTGAAACTTACTATCATCTACATCTATTTTGTCATCATTTGCTGAAAGTTGAGAGTCATATTTAGACAGCTGTTTCTTGATTTCTGATTCATCGTCATCATTTTTTTTCTAACTCCGAAAAGAAATACAGTGAAATTGTTAACATTTTGGCTATACATCCCGAATGACACATATATCAGCAGAATACAGAAATAGAATATAGAAAAAATATAGACAGTGGAATAGAAAATATGGACAGTGGAATAGAAACAAATTGAAATGCATGTGAAATTTCTATACTTGTTAGAAAAAAACCCACAGATTTTTGCTATTTTAATATTTCATTTCAGTTTTAAAACCTTACACCAGCTAGGAAAATTCAATCTCAAATACACTTAAGGATATATCAGGTTTTTTTCCTTTGAAAAACTTACTCTGTGATGGTGAAATCTAAGTAACTGACACTATTACAGAAAAGTAATATCCAGTGAAAGCATAATTCTATAAATTGGTTATAAGCATTACTTTCAAATAGTCTCCTAAAAGGAAATTTAAGCAAAACAAAACTCTGATGAAAACCAGTAGTTTCTCACCTTTTTTTTCTTATCCTTAAATTGTTTAATTAATGTGATCAAGTGCTCAACAAGAAACATAAAATATAATCCTCCAAGGGCTGTAAGTCCTTTCCACGTAGAATCCAAATAAGCGTTCTCTTCCGAACTCTGGAAAACTAGATGCTTTAAAGGGAGATCCTTACTGTGTGCCATCAATGGTTTTTCATGATGATGGTGGTGCTTTCCATGAGACTGAATGTGGAAATTTAAAAAAGAAAAATAGTTTAGACAACATTCCATATAGAAGAAGATGAGATAGGATGACTAGAGAAATAGTGATGTTTGTCAGCACAAGAATGGTATAAAGCAGGGATTCCCCAATCCCCCGTCCAGAGGTGGGTTCCTACCAGTTCGCACCTATTCGGTAGAACCACTTCGTCAAATCTACCGAACCGGTTAGAAGAGGTTCCACCAGTGGACCCGGAATGCAGGCCACACCTACAGAAGAGGTTCCAAAAATTTTTGAAACCCACCACTGGTCCTTGGATATGATTATTCTACACTATCATGCTCCTATTTATAAAACTCAGTGCCTCTGTGAAAGGTAAGGATGACTACTGCGTTTGTGGTGCAATCAGAACATTGCGTGTGTTGAAGTTGTTTTAACGCAAACCAAAGATGCCTTTTAAAAAACAAGTTTACATCCTATTCTTATGCATGCCAGTGCTGTGTGTGAGGTAATTTAAGGTGGTTCTGACAAGTGTCGTCGGCATCTTCATATCCGGTCAAATGGGTGGCAAGCCACTCCCATCCGGTCACATGGGTGGCAAGCCACTCCCACAAAGGAGGCCACACCCACAGAGTAGGTTCGAACAATTCTTGAAACCCACCACTGCCCCAGTCCATGGACCAGCACCGGCCCACGGCATGCCAAACTGGGCCACACCAACAAGCAAAGCTCCATCTGCAGGATGCAGGCAGCATGCGAAGCCACGCCCCCCTCTTGTTTGCCGAAAAACCTCTCTTCACGAAACCGGTCCTTAGTGCCCAAAAGGTTGGGGGACACTGGCATATAGACAACAAGGTAGAAAAGGTGAAACTTGCATTTTATTGCAATCAGTGACCACCCACAACTAAAACTCACAGACTAAGGCCTGGGACGACTCTAAAATAATAAACTATAATTTCAGACAATACATAAGAATATGGAAATAAGATTATAGTGTCAAAAGTCCTTGTACGTCTTGCAAAAACTCCAAGAAAAATGGATGTGTGTGGTGGAGGTGGGAGGAACTGTTGCATTAATTTGACCTACAGGATATTCTTTGTGTCATTTAAAAAAAAAGAGTAATACCTCACCTGTAAAATAAAAATTAGTGAAACACTGATTATAACATCTCATGCTATTCCAGGAATAAGACTCAAATTATATTCAGATGACTGTCCAACTTACACATTTAGCATAATAGTTATATTTATAAACTCAACAGCCTCTTTATGCCAGCTATGAAATATTTCCAAATTATACCAAATGTTTACTTATTTTTAGCCAAAATGTCACACAGGTTCATCTGATCCGTAGAAGATTTATTTGCTTTGAATACAGTAGTCAGCTGTGATACTAAACCTTTCAATCCCCTCAAACTGAATGACGCAGAATAGCTCTTGTATTATTTGGCAAATCTAACCCGACCACAAACCATAATTGGCAACATGAATTGTAAATTCTTTCCAATGTTATTGTTTGTGAACCAATAACTATAGTACGTAAGCAAGCACAGTTTGAATTAGTTGTTGCAACAAGTTAATACAAGGAATATCTATGTAGAAAAATATGTGAATTACATGCCAATGATCCTGGATACCAAACGTAAAGTCAAAAATATGAAAAAAATCTCAAAGGTTTGGATTTTATAAATGTTCGTTTAACTATTAAATGTCTCTCTTGATTTCTGTGCCACAAATATTTAGCCATATAAACTCCGTTACTAAATCAAATTGCCACTGAATGGCCTTGTCACATGTTCAAACTCCAATGCTATAAGCATCCCATAATGCTCTTCTTCCAAAATAATTTTTTCTTTTCAACCAAAACAGGAGGGGATGATATTTCTCCCGCTATACGCTATGAGAGCTACAAGAAGAAAGGAAGAAGGGAAGGAGAAATATCTCCCTTGCATACATACACAAAGTTTCACAAAGCAAACTTTTCCTGAGAAATGCACAACGCTACAGTTTGCAAAGAATTCGACCGGACAGGTTTTACATTACTATAAATGCTTATAGGTTGAATAAATAGTGAGCAGAAACAAGAGACGCAAAACAGAATTGAGGAAGCCAGGCCTAATGTGACCTTCTGAATTTTAATGGCATAAGAAAAGAAATTAAATTGAAGCAAGTATGTGTTTTTCTTACTTCACACCAGTGGTGGGTTTCAAAAATTGTTGGAACCTACTCTATGGGTGTGTCCTCCTTTGTGAGAGTGGCTTGCCACCCATGTGACCAGATGGGAGTGGCTTGCCACCCATGTGACCTGATATGAAATTATGAATTAGTACTTAGGTCGGTCCAAGTAGCTATTCAGAAACTCTGGCATTGAAGCATGCAAGTCTTAAAGCTGTCAAGTTACAAGATCCTTGCCAGTGGTGGTTTTCAAAAGTTTTTGGAACCTCTTCTGTAGGTGTGGCCTGCTTTCCGGGTCCACTGGTGGAACCTCTTCTAACCAGTTCGGTAGATTTGACGAACCGGTTCTACCGAATAGGTGCGAACTGGTAGGAACCCACCTCTGCTTCACACCATAGTCAAATCCACCAAAGAGCTGATGAAATAATGTGACTTTTCAAATGCAAATAACAAGGATGATGCCGAAGCAATATTTCCACTAGGAGAGAATAGTGGTTTTTCAGGAGGACTTGAGCTGGCTAAACTCTCCCTTCCCCACTGTCCTGTAGTTGCTTCATCCCTTTCCTAACAGCTGGCATAAAACTGTGTGGGTACACTATATTCGCATCCTTAGTAGTACATTTACTTTAGCTCTAACCTAGTTAAGAAAAATGCATCTGCAGAGATTTAAAACATGATGGACAACACAAGGTCATCAGATTAGATGCTTTCGTTTCATTATGACTCCTTTTTCTATTTACAGGCTTCCACTGACCAAAGAACACTGCTGTGCTTCAATGGAACATCTGCACTATTAATAGAAAAAAAAAACAATGTACTTACATGTGGAAGGAGATGTAAAAGAGCATCTCCGCTTAGCGTTCCAACTGCTAATGCCACCAGGAAACTTAAGAGGAACTTGAAAAAGACACGATTCATAAGTGGCACAAGTATAACACCCAGTAATGAAAGAAAACTGATAATGGAAATGGATATAAAGCCACCGATCCAAGCTGAAAAGAAAAGAGATTTTTTTTTTAATCAAAGGATTCAAACATACATTCTTTATTAAATAGCTTTCTTTCATTTTGGCGACTAGCTAAAATAATTTTCTAACCTGAAAGATCAGTAGGATTTTTATATTAGTTTGTTGGCATTTATAAAAGGACCTATTCCTTGAGATTAAAAAAAAAATGTTTTGATTCAGATAATTCAGCCCAAATAAAGCCACTCCTGGGATAAGAATGTATTACACCATCAAAAAGAAAAAGAAAAAGTAGAAATATTAAATGGAAAATCTGCCAGCAAACTCACCAACTTGTAGTGAATATGTTTTTGGAGCTGCTTCAGCTGTTTCACTTGCTGCATGGACTATACAGTTTCTGCCATCAATCTGATTAATTATAGCTGGACAAAGATAACTAAATTCTATGGCTGTCAAAGATGCTTGAGTACTTATTCCATGGAAAAGCATCATTTCTGATGTATTAAAGCACTATGGAAAAAAGCAAAATACACACATTAAGAGACATAATTTCAAAACAGTAGCTTTTCTTCAACCGACAAACTTCATGATAAGAAAAAAGTGATTTTTTTTAAAAAAAAGTTAAAAATGCATCAAAGCTATTACATCGGATTATGTTATAGCATCACAGAGCCGATACATTTTTGTATGTCACAAATAATTTAATAAGGTGTTTAAAAATCAAAGGTATTACAACTATCATCGAAAGCGTGGCTTGTGCTATAGGAAAACAATAAGTGAATGCATTTTTTTTTAAAAAAAACTGCCAGACTAGTTTTATAAATATTAAAATGAAGTCCCTGAAGATTGCATTACTTTTGGTAACTGGGTGTCCCCTGGGCAACGGTGTTGTCACCGGCAAATCTTTTCAATCAAAAAGCACCTCTAGGTTCAGTGGCGGGGTCCTACCGGTTCGGCCTAAGCGGTAGTGGTTTGGGGGCCTGGGTCGCTGGAAACGGCAGTGACCCAGGCCTGCAATGCCCCTGAACTGGTTGTCCAGGCGGCGCCCTAGGCACTTCCATCTTGTTTTTTAGTTCTGCACATGCGCAGAACAATTTTAATTGCACTGTGCATGGGCGCACTGTGCATGCACACGCAGTGCATGCGCACATGGTACGCATACGTGGAGACCGACAGTAGTACCTGCCGGAACCCATCCATGCCTAGGTTACAGACAGACTTTATAAATTTATAAACAAGCATTAGGTAAGTTTTTGCAACATTGATGGATACTAATGTAATTTTAAAGCGCTCCATGGCTTAGGCCCAGGATATCTGCGAGACCACCTACTGCCACCGGTAGCCTCCCATCGTCCAGTGCGATCCCACAGAGTTGGCCTCCTTAGGGTGCCGTCGGCCAGACAGTGTCGACTGGTGACCCCCAGGGGGAGAGCCTTCTCTGTGGGAGCACCTTCCCTCTGGAATGAGCTGCCCCCGGAGCTTCGTATAATCCCCAACCTCCGGTCCTTCTGACGTGCCCTAAAAAGTTGGCTTTTCCAGCAAGCCAGCCTGGCCTGAACAAAACAAATCAAAGTATTGATTACTGTTAATTTTAATTTGAATTATTTAAAAAAAATGTGTCATTGTTAATTTTAATTGGGTTTGTTTTGGATATCCTATTTAATTTCTTTTTAACTTTTGTAGTATGTGTTTCTTTTAATGTTGTACGCCGCTCTGAGTCCTTGAGAGAAGGGCAGCATATAAATCGAATAAACCTCAAACCTCAACTAATGTAAGTATACAATCTTCAAAATGTAGAAGTTTAATAACTTTCAGAAGTCCAGGGTGGGACTGGCAAAGCTATTCAATACAATTATCTTCTTTCTGTTTACATAATCTACGTAACCAAAAAATTTCTATACTCTTTAACGGTAGTGATAATGATGAATGTTCTTATTCAAGCTATACTTGAAATTTCCAAGATTTCCATTTTAAAGTTTAACACATGAATTATAAGCAAAGCATACCACATGGAAACTGCTTTTCTCCATGAGCTAATAAATCAATTATGTAATTTAGTAATTTTATACACACACACACACACCCCTTTGAACCTGTGGATATCTAAACATTTCAGTACACTCAGAAAGACCACAAATTATAGGCATATAAGAATTAATACATTCAATTTAAATGTGAGCATGGCAAGGTTGTAGAAAACTATTCATTAGGTTAGGATTAGATCAGATCTCAGACAACGACAGCAGAATCCCAAATTTGCCAAACTGATTGTTCAATTTAAAACGCTTCAGAAATTTATTACAAAGAAAATAAATCCAGCGGTCAGGAACCTTGTTTGTTTTTCAAAGAGCAAGATTGAAATACTGATGAACAAGGGAAACCTTCAGCATGCAATTCTTTGCATGATTATCATATATGAAAGCATCTGAACCAACTCTTAGATGATATTTCTTTTGGAAATGGAACAACACACTGTAAAGAGGTAACTACATGGCATCGGACCTGGGTACCTGAGAGACCGCCTCCTGCCGATTACCTCTCTCAGACCAATTAGATCGCACAGGTTGGGTCTCCTCCGGATTCCATCTGCCAGCCAATGTCGGCTGGCCACTCCCCGGGGGAGGGCCTTCTCTGTTGCAGCTCCGGCCCTCTGGAACGAGCTCCCTGTTGAGATCCGGATCCTTACTACCCTCCCGGCCTTCCGCAAAGCCACCAAGTCCTGGCTGTTCCAGCAGGCTGGGGGGAGCTGAGAAGCATCTACCTCCACGGAAATTGTGAATGTTGGTTTTGTTTTTAATATGTTGTCTTTGTCTCGTTCCCCCCTTTCCCTTCTCTTTTGTGAGCCGCCCAGAGTCCTCCGGGAGTGGGCGGCATACAAGACAAATAAATAATAAATAATAATAATAATAAATAATAAACTAAATTATTAAGGCTTTAAAAGAATAGAATCTTATATCAAATGTCTTTTTTTTAAAAGCCTCTTTCCAAATATATTTTGTGTAATTTGTTTGCTAATTTTAGAATACAGGGGAACCTCCTGTTTCAGACCTCCGCACAAAAACAAGTGGTTCCTTTGGTTTTCTATTTAAAAACTTACATCACTGCTGCTTCCTAGAACAGTGCTGGGTTCGGGGCTGACGAGGCCTACGCGTGCTGACAATTCTGCAGTTTCTGAGTGTTGTAGCAAAGGGTTGCTCTCTGTAGTTGTGATATAGGTAGCTGTTGTTGTAGCAACGGTCGCACTCTTGTTATCCATGGATTCTTGCTGGTGGTCCTCCATATTCTCCGTTCTAGGCACATCTTTTGCTGGGTTATTCCAAAAACCTTTGCTGCCATCACCCGATTCATCATTAGGACAATAGGTTTTGTCAGAGTTTGCAGCATGGTTGTGATGGTGGTGGTAATGGTTGTGATCGATTCTTTTCACTTTCTCAATGCCTATGCTGTGTAGCAATTTTTTAAACCCTTCAATATTCAATGTATTGTTCTCCCCATAACGAGAGAAGAGATCCTGAAGATGATGCCTCTGTCGACATAAAGCCAAACTAATATTAATACCAGCTGCCTTCTCAGGAGTGAGTTTCTCTGTAGTTTGTGAAATTGTGGCTGATTCCAAGCTAGAGTAGGAAGCATCACAATACAAGAATGTGGAAAGTAAGTGAAGAAAACCTATGTAAAGTTTGTTGGCCATAGTAGGTCCTATGAAAAGAAAATGACATAAAATTAATTTTAAAAACCGGCCATGTATCTTGTTCAATTCATACAATAGAAAATAAAATGAGAATTCAAAAGAAACTTTTGCAAATCTAAAATGGTAAACTACACACATTTTACTATATGAAATTTTGCTTTTTTTTATTTCAAGCAGTACCAGGTAACCACTTTAAAATAAACCCAAGATAATACAAAGGATACAGAAAATACAAAAGCAATCTACAATTTGTGTAATTTTTTTTCTAATGTGGCAATTGAAGATAATTTGTTAATCCACTACTCAATTGTTATGTTACCTAACATTTTTCAATCTTGCACAATTATTCTTTTGGCTAATAAAATTAAAATACGATATGTACCAAAGGGATTTAAAGCTTTAAATCCCTTTGGTACAGATCAGTTTCTGATCTGGTGGTCGAAAAGACCAGAAAATTTGACAGCAGTTATGGAAGCCAGCAAAGTCACTACAGCTTCAATGCAAGAATTTCAGTGAAAGGTCATACATTGCGTGACCCGACAAAAGCGCGAACATCATAAGCGCGCTGACAAAACCGCGGCGCTAAAACGCGATGTCAAAAGCGCGTCGACAACAGCGCGCCGACAGAAGCGCGATTTAAGTTAAGGTAAGGTTTAGGGTTAGGTTTAGGGTTAGGTTACAGCGCGCTTCTGTCGACGCGCTGTTGTCGGCGCGCTTCAGGGCTCATTCGTCGCTCGGTTTTGTCACCGCGGTTTAGTCAGGCGGGCTTTTGTCATTCGCGCATTTGTGGTGGAACCGTACATTGTTGATATTGGATTCCTATTTAATTGGCACATAGTATCAAATGCTTCCTAATGCTGGGGAGGTTGTCAAAAAGGGGCCATTTTCTTCATTTGTGGTGCTCATATGATAAAGCTACATCTCCTCAGTGAAACAATTTTGGAGAGATAAGTATCACTAAACGTGAATGCTGTCCAGAGTTAGTCTTATTGCATTTATTTATAGGATCAAACCATATCTTTAAAAACAGATTATTCTCATTCATTGCAAGAATAACCTACATATTTTATATCTTTTCTTTTGGTTGTTAAAAATAATAAGGTATTAAATTCTCAAAATTGGTATAAGGCCATATTGCTGAAGCTCTAATAATTCTATTGCCCAAAAAAGATTTGAATTGACACCAAAAAAATCAAGTTGCATACTGTAGTATCCCTCCTTTGGAATTCCCTAAAATAGGGAAAAACTCACTTAAAAACTATCTTGCTTAGCAACGGAAACTTTAGGTTCATTTGTGGTCGTAAGTCACAGATTACCAGCACAGAGTTCTATAGATATTAAAGATTCCCAAAGGAAACACGTCAAATAGCCTGAATTAAAATCATTTTGAATTTTGATCGAATACTTTCCAATATTTATTTAATTTCTATCACCTTACTTTAAATAACAAGATTTCAGTTTTATGGTGTACTCGAAACACTTTGCTGCATTCTCATCAATCTAATGTCTTGCGAAGATGAAGCATAAATGTATATTCAACTATAATAAATTGGAAGAAGGGTCACAGACTGGAGGACAGGAGAATCAAAAGTAAATGCAAGTGTTTAAGTCAGAGATGAGTTGCTCCTGGTTTGGCCTGGATCGGCCGAACCCGTAGTAGTGGCAGTGGGAGGGGCTCTGCCCACCCGCTTCTGTCGCGCACGTACAGGAGCTTGGCCAAACCAATAGTAAAGAAATTGGCAATCCATCTCTGGTTTAGCCGAGGTGGCGCAGTGGTTAAATGCAGCACTGCAGGCTACTTCAGCTGACTGCAGTTCTGCAGTTCGGCTGTTCAAATCTCACCGGCTCAGGGTTGACTCAGCCTTCCATCCTTCCGAGGTGGGTAAAATGAGGACCCGGATTGTTGTTGGGGGGCAATATGCTGACTCTGTACACCGCTTAGAGAGGGCTGAAAGCCCTATGAAGTGGTATATAAGTCTAACTGCTATTGCTATTAAGTCCAAGAATAAGCATTTTATAGTTAATTACCACTAATCATAAAGTGGGATATAATTCTAAAGTAAGAATTTCAATCTTTTAATTGAACTGGATTTACAATAGATACCAAATAGTAACGGACTACTAGAAATACATTGGGACTTTTGTGAGCATTTACTGTTTGGTGATGCTGTAGAATTCAGTTTAAGAGTATAATTCAACCTGTGCCAGTACCCAGATGACCTATTTGCAGCTACATGAATATTATTTATGCATCTTCTCTACACCTACAATCAATGAACCTTCATTAAAAAGACTGCGTAATTTATCACTAATGGGATAATTTTTTCCTTCCTGATTTCTCATCTTATATTTTTGCATTGACAAATGTCCTAGGTGCACTTTTCATACCAAAAATTCAGGGGGAACGTTGATGGATATATCAATAATTTAGGGATCATAGATCTTAGAAATTAGGTTTTTATGTTTATTATTCAATTTTTATTTTTATCATGGATTTTCAAGAAACTTTACTCTTTTTATAATCATTTATATCCTCCTGTTCTTGCAAAACATACATGGTCCTCCCCCACCCCTCCCATTTTATTCTGATATCCACCCGCTGAATTAAGAAGAACTGGACTAAAAAGAACTCGTAATCCACCCTCCCAATAAATTCTATGGCAGGGGAAGACTGAATTTGGGAAAGGCAGGAAAGTACTGGCCAATCAACCAGACACTGTGTTAGTAGACAAAGGCCGGAAGACAGCGGTTGTGATAAATGTAGCAGTGCCAATTGATAGCAACATCAGGAGCAAGGAGTATGAGAAGCTGGAAAAATATCAGCAATAGCAGTAGACTTATATACCGCTTCATAGGCCTTTCAGGCCTCTCTAAGCGGTTTACAGAGAGTCAGCATATTGCCCCCAACAATCTGGGTCCTCATTTTACCCACCTCGGAAGGATGGAAGGCTGAGTCAACCCTGAGCCGGTGAGATTTGAACCGCTGACCTGCTGATCTAGCAGTAGCCTGCAGTGCTGCATTTAACCACTGCGCCACCTTGGCTCTCAGGGCCTGAAGGAGGAAGGACAGAGAATGTACAAAAATACAGGTAGTCCTTGACTTACAACAGTTCATTTAGCGACCATTCAAGTTACACCGGCACAGAAAAAAGTGACTTTTGACCAGTTTCCACACTTGTGACAGGTTTTAGCATTCCCATGGTCATGGGATCAAAATTCAGGCGCTTGACAACTGATTCGTATTTAGGATGGTTGCAGTGCCCTGGGATACACCCATGTTACACCTATCTTCCGTGAGTTGCACTGGCTCCCTATTGGTCTCCGAACGCGCTTCAAGGTGCTGGTTATCACCTTTAAAGCCCTACATGGCCTAGGACCTGGATACCTACGAGACCGCCTCCTGCCACGTACCTCCCAGAGTCCGCTAAGATCTCACAGGATGGGCCTTCTCTGGGTGCCGTGGACTAGACAATGTCGTCTGGCGGCTCCTCGGGGGAGAGCCTTCTCTGTAGCTGCCCCGGCCCTATGGAAGGATCTACCCCCTGAGATCCGGACCCTCCCCACTCTCTCGGCCTTCTGAAAGTCTACTAAGACCTGGCTTTTCCGGCAGGCCTGGGGCTGTTGACCCTTGATTTAGTCTCAGACCCACTAAGGTTGAGTGCATGTTGTATTCTTTTAACTTGCTCTGTCTTTGTATTCTAAATTTTTTAGTATTTTTAAAACTGTTTTTATGTAAGCCGCCCGGAGTCCCTCGGGATTGGGCGCCATACAAATTCATTAAATCTTGAATCATGTCATCCCTTTTGCAATCTTCTGATAATAGCAATAGCAATAGCAGTTAGACTTATATACCACTTCATAGGGCTTTCAGCCCTCTCTAAGCGGTTTACAGAGTCAGCATATCGCCCCCACAGTCTGGGTCCTCATTTCACCCACCTCGGAAGGATGGAAGGCTGAGTCAACCCTGAGCCGGTGAGATTTGAACCGCCAAACTGCAGATAACAGTCAGCTGAAGTGGCCTGCAATACTGCACCCTAACCACTGCGCCACCTAGGCTCAGATAAGCAAAGCCAACAGTCCAACCAATTTCACAGAGATTCACTTAACTCCGGCGAGAACGGTCATAAAACGGGGCAAACTCACTTGATGAATGTTTCGCTTAGCCACAGGAATTTTCGCGCTCAAGTGGCGGTCGTAAGGAAGAGGACTCCCTGGTAAAAGGCCAAAGCGGTCGCCAGTTTGTGCTCGGCGCCTTCAAGGCTGCGACTCCTAAGCTGGGAAGAGCGGCTCCAACAGATCCCAGGATTGACAATCAGAGCTCTCTGCAAAGAACTAGGATATTTTGGCACGTTGCGGCATGCATCCTGCACCTGTCGAAACTCCTCTCCTACACCTTCCTCCTTCTCAGCTATTAAGAAAGGCAGCCTGCCCTCTATTGTGCAAGAATTCCCTCTCTGATTGAAACCAAAGCAGATCCTGTTTATTCAGACTGGTGGCCCCAAGGAAGGCACGCAGGGAACACTAATAGCCCTCTCCTTTCTTCCTTCGCTGGCATGTAATACCCAGAGATAGACTGCTATTGGACATGGAAGCTTGACTCACCAACTAAAGCAACTTTCTGCCCCCAGCTCAACTGGGAGAGGCTGATGAAAAAATGAGAAGTTCACCAATCGCTGCTGATTCAGTGGTCTCCAACAGTGGCAACTTTAAGACTTGTGGACTTCAACTCCCAGAGTTCCTCAGCCAGCAAAGCTGGCTGAGGAACTCTGGGAGTTGAAGTCCACAGGTCTTAAAGATTGGAGACCACTGCTTTAGGACCCTCCAACCATCCAAAGAGCGACTTCCGGACAACTAGCGCCCTAACCGGGCTTGCCCACCCACCCACCCACCCTCCCCAACCTAGACCGACAACCACGAAGCCGCGCTTCCTCACCAACTGCTCCGGTCCATTCCGTGCCCGGAACCGCCTTCGCTCGCAGCTCCGGGAGAAGGTGAGCAGCAAGCCGGCCCTACGGGACTCAAGAAGCGGGGTGACGTCACTCAAAGCAGCCAATCGGAACGCGCTTTCCGATCAGCTGGGCGGATAAGAACCAATCAGCCTTTCGTAACCCCGCCGCGTTTCGTCCTTGGAAAAGGAGGGCCTTGGTCGAAAAAGGGAGGGGGGGGGAGAGAGAAGCGAAGACAAAAGAGTACTGTACACACAAGGCGGCCCACGTGGGGAGGAAGGCGGCCTCCTGCGCATGCGTGAAGTAGCAGGCGCGTTAGCGTGTAAAGTGGTTTCTGGCTTGGAAATTTATTAGGCAAATTGGTCGGTTTAGTTTTGCGGTCATTCTTTGCACCAACCCTCGCTTTTAGATATGTATAATACGGGTTTTTCTATCCAGTTTTGGCAGCGTGACGTTTAAACAGCAATTAAACTCTTTTTCTTTTCTTCCACCGAGCGGAGAAAGATCTGTACAGTTTTTAGTTAAGTGTTTGAACTAACCTTACAGAAAAGTCAGAGCCAATCAATGATTTATATTGGATCTATCGGAAAGCCTCACTATAAACCATTGTGGGAAGTTATCGCCCAGCCCTCTCCCAGAAAAAAATGAAATATCCTAGGAAATGTTGAAAAGGCAGAATATTTCTCTGGAGGTGAAAAGAAAAAAAAACATCTTTTAAAACAGTGGTCCCCAACCCCCGGTCCGCGGACCGGTGCCGGGCCGTGGAGTACCTGGCACCGGGCCACGCAGCGGCCGGGGGCCATGCAACGGCCGACTCTTCACTCATGCAGTGCCGTCGCCGGAGGGGGGGAGCTGCGCGGAAGCACAGGAGCAAGTGAGGCGAGGAGGAAGAATCCCCCGCTACTACACCACCTCCGCCCCCTCCCCGAGTCAGCCGTCCCCTCAGTGAACGCCTCCGCCTCTTTCTCCTTTCTCGCCTCAGTCGGCTCGCCTGGAAGTGAGGCGAGGAGGGGGCGGACCATGCGCTGGAAGCGGAGCCCTTGGAGGCCGCTCTCTTCTTTTTCTCGCTTCCCCGCCCGGCCTTGGCTTGTGAGAAGGAACGGCGGGAGAGGTAGAGAGAGAGAGAGAACGTCAGGCAGCCGAGGGCAGGGGGGGTCTTTTGAGGGGAGATGGGGGTGCGCGATTTTGGCGCTCGTGCGCCCTCCGCGGGCGTGGGTGGGGGGCTGAGAGGAGTCTAACGGTAGAGCAGGAAAGGGGAGGGTATGAGCGCCGCCTGAGGTGGTGAGGGGCAGTCGCCAGATTCAGGCCGCCGCTGCCGCTATTGCAGCGCACAGTGGAAAAGCGGCGGTCTTGCCCACCCCTTCCCTGCCTCCCGCCCGCTCCAGTTGCCGCAGCCAGGGGTGGGGGCTCAGTGCCTGAAGTCTCTTGCCTCTCTTCCAAAATTTCGCCAACTGGCATCGGTGAAGCACGCTCTTTCTCTTCCTCACAAAACACATTTCCTTTCCCCCCACACGTAGTTATTGGCGATATGGACTCTTGGACTCTTACCCAGCCAGATCAGTATCAAACATTTCCCTGACCTCAGCAGAAGCGAGGTTTTTTCTTCTCCTTTCTCTCCTTAATACTGTATTCTTTTTACATTGCTATCCTCTGGCTTATTTAATTTTGCCCTTGCTCTTTTTATCTTTGACCTTGATTAATTCAGCTGTTTATTCCTTAAAATCTACATACAAAATGGAAAGTGGGATATGATTCAGGTGTTGAATTGGGAAGGTGGATTTAAAACAACGCCCGCCCACCCCTGCGCGCGCTCAGCGGGCCACGGTAAAATTATCAAAGGCTGACTGGTCCGCGGCGATAAAAAGGTTGGGGACCACTGTTTTAAAAGACAGAATAGCTTCCTGCAGCTTCCTGCCTAATTGCCACTTTGTCAATGGGCCATTAAGAAGGCCAAGCTAGTCCACTTTACATAATAAAGACTTCTCCCCTTCAGCTGCAGGGGGATGGGATTAAAGCATGATAATGGCCCTTTACCCAACTGGCCACATGGCATCTGAGAACTCAACCATACCTGGATTCAAAACACAGCTTAAGAGAGTTGCCCCTGCATGGCCCCATGGGAGTCTGACAACCAATCAGAATACATTTCTTGAGAGAGGGTGAGTGGGGAAGATGAGGAGTATAAGGAGGAGTGGTAAGGGGAGAGAGGAGAAGGAGAAAGGAGGGGGAAGTAGAGTAGAAAATGATGGAGGGAAGAAAGGATGTAGAAAGGGAGGAGAGAGGGGGAAGAAAGTGTCGGATAAGGTATAAATATGGTGTATGGAGAGCAGAAGAGCCAATAACTGGGTTTTTCTTTTTTCTTTGGTAGTTGATGGTAAGATGAATTGATGTAATTACTTAATAATACAATATGATATTGACTATGTAATAGTATACATGTGATTATATGCTATGAAAATGGAAAATAAAAATTTTTATGCAAAAAAAAAAAGAATACATTTCTTACACAGGAACAGGAAACAGAGAGGTGGGACTGAACAGGTTATAAAAAGCCTAGCAAGCCCCTCCCTCAGCCCTTCTCTTCTTCTCCACCAACATTGAAGCATGTGATCACCTTTTCTGTTCAGGGCTTAAGCCATGTGGTCCTGTCCACCAATAAACCATCTTTCCAAGCAGCCTCCATGTCTCCAGTGTCTTCTTCCCCACTTGGAGCCGAACCCAGAAGGACATTTCTTTCATCACCATGACCTAGAATGATCGTGGATCTGACACTTTTTGGGCAACGCCTTGATATTAAAACAGGAATCCAGGGCATAAATCTTACTGGGCTTTGATGTTAAACCTGAAACATCAGACAAATCACAACCATCCAAGAAGCCTAACTGTTGGGAAATCTGACAATTGTTGATTGGCCCCCAAATGTGATCCAAACCACTGTTTCTGTGTCTCTTGAGCTTCTTTGGGAATGACCTCCTCTGAATGACTGTTTTTGACACTTGTCATCCTCAGTGCTGTACCAAATACTCAGCTGCGCAGAACTGAATGAGATATGCACACACGTTCTCACACTCGCTCAACGAAATCTCAGTGAAACTAAATTAGATCAGGTCCTCGGTCTTCGATCATTGTGCCAATGAGTGCTGTCTTATTTATGGCTGAGCTGGCCACTGATCAACAGCAGTTGCTGTTGTGGAATGTTTTAGGAGTGAAAAACTGAATTATTTTACTGCAATCACAGACTACAAGATAGCAAAATGAAGCCCTTCCCCAATTACAATCATTGGGGAAGGTCTTTACTATCCATCTGTGGGATGGTATCAAGGTCCAAGAATTTTAAAAAGTTTAAAGAAATACGATCTTCATTGGCTAGTATACAGTGCTAATAATACATATCAAAAGGCCTGGAGATCAGCGGATGGCAATTATCTCTGTAAAACTGGCAATAATAAGGAACATTGAACATTGAAGAGTATCCGGAAGCTGCAATTGGTGCAAAATGCAGCAGCCCACATGATTTTGTTCAGACCTCACATGTACCCAGAGGTGGGTTCCTACCATTTCACACCTATTCGGTAGAACTGGTTGGTCAAATCTACTGAACCGGTTAGAAGAGGTTCCACCAGTGGACCCGGAAAGCAGGCCACACCTACAGAAGAGGTTCCAAAATTTTTTGAAACCCACCACTGGTCCTTGGATATGATTATTCTACACTATCATGCTCATATTTATAAAACTCAATGCCTCTGTGAAAGGTGAGGATGACTTCTGCGTTTGTGGTGCAATCAGAACATTGCGTGTGTTGAAGTTGTTTTAACGCAAACCAAAGATGCCTTTTAAAAAACAAGTTGACATCATATTCTTATGCATGCCAGTGCTGTGTGTAAGATAATTTAAGGTGGTTCTGACAAGTGTCGTCGGCATCTTCATATCCGGTCACATGGGCGGCAAGCCACTCCCATCTGGTCACATGGGTGGCAAGCCACTCCCACAAAGGAGGCCACACCCACAGAGTAGGTTCAAACAATTTTTGAAACCCACCACTGCATGTGCCACCTCTCCTGGGGGAGCTGCTGATTTGCTTCCGGGTGCAATTCAAAGTGCTGATTGTCACCTTCAAAGCCCTTCATAGCTTGGGACTAATTATCTGAGGGATGGTCTCACGACAGTCACATCTACCCGACCCATTAGAGCAGGGAGGCAAGGAATGTTACAGGTCCCATCCCCTAGGAAGATACACCTGATGGGACCCAGAAGGGCCTCCCTCTCTCTGGAACATCATTCTCCCAGAAATTAGAATAGCCCCCACTCTAACACTTTTCCAGTAGGCGCTGAAGATGCGGTTCTGCCAGTGAGCTTGGGCAACCGAGAGTGGGATGGAGCCAATTAAATGGTTTGTCCGATGTGTTGCCCCCAGGTGTGTGTGTGTGTGGGGGGCTACTGTATTATTTTATTACTTTCATTAGTTCTATTTTTTATATATGATGCTTTTACAGTCCTGTAAGCTGCCTTGAGTTGCCATGTGCGAATAGGCAGCAATATAAATAAATAAACACGAGCTGCAGTTTTTCAGAAAAAAAATTTCCCCGGTCTCTACCCCCCCCCACCCCGTTCTCACACACAGACACACATTGACACAGGAATACAGGAAGCCACATATGCATACAAATAGATCACTGATGCCATTCTGGAATCCTGCAAGGATGGAATCCTGGTGGAACACTTTGTTACTGATAATCCTTTTCTTTTTCCTTCCATTTTTTCAGCATTATAGATTTCTCTAGAGAACTAGGTCTTTGCATAGTTATCCAAAATATTGATAACTTGGTTATTTGCCTCGAATGAAGACACTGGATTTATTTGTTCTGTTATCTGTTAATTTTCCTCACTATTGATGGCATTTTCAGGAATGTTCTCTTAACACCAGACTTCAAAAATCATAAACATTCTTTTCATTCTGATTCTTCAAAGTTCAACGGTCACTTCCATAAAGTGTTGATGAAAGAAATATCCTTCTGGGTTCGGCTCCAAGTGGGGAAAAAGACACTGGAGACATGGAGGCTGCTTGGAAAGATGGTTTATTGGTGGACAGGGCCACATGGCTTGAGCCCTGAACAGAAAAAGTGATCACATGCTTCAATGTTGGTGGAGAAGAAGAGAAGGGCTGAGGGAGGGGCTTGCTAGGCTTTTTATAACCTGTTCAGTCCCACTTCTCTGTTTCCTGTTCCTGTGTAAGAAATGTATTCTGATTGGTTGTCAGACTCCCATGGGGCCATGCAGGAGCAACTCTCTAGGCTGTGTTTTGAATCCAGGCATGGTTGAGTTCTCAGATGCCATGTTGGGTAAAGGGCCATTATCATTTAATCCCATCCCCCCTGCAGCTGAAGTGGAGAAGTCTTTATTATGTAAAGTAGACTAGCTTGGCCTTCTTAATGGCCCATTGACAAAGTGGAGATGGGCAGGAAGCTACAGGCAGCTATTCTGTCTTTTAAAACATGTTTATTTCTTTTCACATCCAGAGAAATGTTCTGCCTTTTCAATATTTCCTAGGATATTTCATTTTTCTGGGAGAGGGCTGGGTGATAACTTCCTACAGTGTCATAAGGAAAACTGTTCTCTGCACAACTCTGATCTTTATATACACGTTATGATATCTGAAATCTTTTCCACATCATTGATTCCTCCTCTACCATATGCTAGTCTATGGCATGTTTGTTGATGGCTGGTTCCTTCACTGTTAATAATCAATCTGAACAGTCAGAAGCTATCTAGCACTTCAATAAATGTATTGTCACTTCTCAGACTCATTTCTGAACCTGCTATAATTAGTTTGCGTTCTTTCCTTTAATTGTAGTCCTATTTTGTCACTGTGCTCCCTGCTCCTTGATTTTCATTACTAGAGCTTGCAGATCACTTGGGTTTTCAACTATCAGAGTAGTGTCATAAGCATAGCACTGAGAATTGATGTTTCTTCCTCCAATAGAATTATTGAATAGGTGAAATTCTTTACAGATTTGAGCATTTATTTTTAATCCTCTACCTTTTGGGAAAAGCAAGAAAAAGCATTACAGTTATCTAAAAAGCCCCCAAAGCATTTCTAGGTGCTATTAAATTTGCAAAGTGACATGGGAATAGTTTGACTCAGCTGCAATTAAATCATTCAAGGCCAAAGGTCTAATTGTTTTGCTTCATGGAATTCAGTTGTGTATCTATAAAAAGATACACAGTATAAATTCCTTAAACCAATATAGTACCAAGCATCCCTCTTTCAATCTTTAGCGCCCTAATGCAGTTAGAGTGGAACATGTTCCAGAATTTTTTTGCAAGGTAAGTATAAATGAAAAATCAGTAGATATGCACATGATTTACACCAGCAGTCCCCAACCTTTTCACTTTGGCGGGCCTCCATGTGGAGGGGGGGGGCGCGTGTGAGTGGCATGTGCACACGCATGCACACAGCTCCATTATTGCAAGTGGTGCGCGCACGTGCCCTCCACTCGCATGAATAGAGCTTTGCGCATGAGGAGAGGATCTTGCACTTGTGCCTGAAGATCAACTCACGCAAGCAGAGAGCATACAAGCAGGGGGCGCTTCTGCTGACGCACGAAGCTCCACATGGGCAGCTTCAAACGCCTTGCTCACGTGAGTGGAATTTTACATCTGCACTCGCTTGCATAGCCCTGTTTGAAACAGAGACTTCCCATCTCACTCATGGAGCAACTCTTCTTTGCAAATGTTATTATTATTTTATTTTTTATTTTTTATTACACAGACAACAATGGAAAAGGGAGAAGATGGAAAGAAAAAAAAGGGGGGGGAGGGGAAACCCATCTTCACATACAATATGTCGTTTGATCACAGGTGCATCCCTACTAAGTTTATACATCCCGTATCTCTCTGTTGTATATTTAATAAACACCACAATAAGCTAGGGTTTAAAAAAAAAAACAAGAAAAAAAAGGGTGGGGGGAGGAGGGAGAGGCCAAAAAGGACAAAAAAAAGTCCAAAAAGGAAAAAAAAACCCATCATCACATGCAGCATGTCGTTTGGTTACGGTTGTTTTAACATCTACATCTTCAAATAATATTTACCATCTCAGATATTTCCTCTAATGTAACTAAAGGCCTCATTTTCCTTCTACAATATATTCAGTTAACATTAGCATTGTTTTCCCCCAGAGAGTATACTTCTATTCATTGTTAACCTTGCATTTCATACCTTCAAACAGAGATCTTATTCCTTCATTGTTCAACAAGGCATCGCTGCCTATATATACCAGTTTTCATTTGTTCCCCTATTAGAATTGCCTTATCAGCAGCGAAATATCATTATAGTAAGTTCTTAACCTTATACATTATATCACCAGACCTTATATTAGTACTTCCTTATATCATTGTTGGATTATTTCACAGCATAATTATATCATCATTTACTTTCTTCTTTGCAAATGTTGATCTGGTCTTTTATTTCAGCGGTTTGAACTAGATTGCTTCTAGATTTTGAAGGAGCCAATTCTTTCATCCCTCGTGGCAGCTTTCAATGTCCCCCAGACTTTCTTTAATGTCATTTCCAAGGGCAATCCCAAATGCTATCACATCACTTATTTCCACTGCAGGTTAGAAGAGGTTACGGATAAAAGTCCTGAATCAGTTATGACTGGATAATGATCGGTAATTTTGATCTTTCTGGTTACTGTTGAAAGACCATCTGTCATTCAAAGCATGGTCATTAATTTATAGTCAGTTCTATTTACAGAGTTGCCTTGATTAAAAAAAAAACCTCCTTGTCATCTCAGAGTTTCATTTCTACCAAGCTTCCTAGATGACTTTGAAAGGGCTAAAAGAATAGCCAACTTTTCGGGTGGCTGATTAAAACTTTTAAAGCCTCATCTAGAGGCTTCATTAGCTTTACTGTCTTTAAGGCTTGTGTGCATATTAGCTGAAGAGAGCTAAATTTCTTTTGGATTACAGCAAATATTTTACTATTTTATCAGGATTAACAGTCTAGTAAAATGCTTCATTGGCACAGAATATTTAGCATTCAAATAACATGCTTATAGAGAAACGGATCTTCAGCAGGAATTTATCTCCTTTTTGAAACAAATTGCCCAAATTTCATCTTGCATGATTCCTTTAATCCATTAATATGTTTTTATGAAATAAATAAGTAGTTTTTCTTGGATATTTGTCTTTTTAATTAATACTACATTCTAGTTAGAAGCAGCATTCCAAGCAAAGTTGGAATCACATCATCATAATCTAATGATACTTGTTGCAAAAATTATTACTAGCTCTCCTACCCCATTCTTAATCACCACACTCTCAGACTTGATTATCAGTTATAATTAGGGCAACTTTTATACTGTGTATGCATTCCACTGCAGCATCTGCAACCTTAGTTAAATGTTGTATCAAGGAGCAATCTCTTACCTTGTTTATAAGGGTTCCACCACAAATCCGCGAAGCCCTTATCCGCGGAGACATAAGCGCGAAGACTAATTCGCGCCGTTCGAAGCGCTAAGGAAAAACGCGACCCTACCGTGATGACATAATCGCGGAGGGCAAATCCACGCATTCCCAAGCACTCAGTACCCTAAACCTAACCCTAACCCTAACCCTAACCCTAACCCTAACCCTAACCCTAACCCTAAACCTAAACCTAAACCTAAACCTAAACCTAAACCTAAACCTAACCCTAAAACAAACCCCTAAACCTAATCCTAACACTTACCTTAATTGAAATCGGCTTTTTGCCGCGGCGCCGTTTTAAAGCGCCCTTCTGTTGCCACGCTGTTGTCACAGCGGTGATGACGCACGGTGATGACGTCGCGGCTTTAGTGACGCGCTTATATCTCCGCGGATAAGGGCTTCACGGTTTTGTCGTGCCACGGTTTATAAGAGTAGCTTAACAAGATATATTTTGCCCATCATGCTTTTCACATCACGGTTTGTGAATATTTTAAGTGCTCATTGTTTTTTTTCTACTCAGGTTCACTAACCACTGTGCCTGTCAACCAATTGTCGAATCCAAAGGGTGCGCTGCTAGTTATAATAAGCACGTTAAGCTAAATTAGTTCCATTCACATCAAGAGGCAATTGGCATTCCAATATATTAATTATCAATCTGTATTGTTGTTTTAGCCTCTGTGTACACATGTGTATACAGGTAGTGCTCCACTTACGAACCACAATCGAGGCCAAATTTTATGACCATGGGGATGCTGTAACAGTCATAAGTGTGAAAAATGGTAATGTTCCTTTTTTCAGTGCTGTTGTAACCTTGAAGTTGTAACTAAACAAACTGTTGTAAGTTGAGGACTGCCTATATGCATGAACACATACTTTTATTCTGTCAGTTGTAGCTATGATAATGCCTTTTATACTCAGTTGTAATTACCAGTAAAGCTAAGGCACATGCCATAATTCTGCAGATCTTTCGAGTATAGCCAGGCAATGCCGGCTGGCGGCTCCCCGGAGGAGAGCCTTCTCTGTGGCTGCTCCGACCCTTTGGAACAAGCTACCCCCAGAAATCCGGACCTCGCCCACTCTCATGGCCTTCAGGAAAGCTGTTAAAACCTGGCTCTTCCGGCAGGCCTGGGGCTGTTGACCTCATTGTTGAGATCCAGCCCCGATCGTAACGAATGTATGTGTGTTGTTTTTAACATGTTTTTATTGTCATTTTTTATTATTCTTTCTTTCGATGTAAGCCGCCCGGAGTCCTCCAGGATTGAGCGGCCTATAAATCGATTTAATAAAATAAATAAAATAAATAAATATAGATACAGCTCACGATTTGCAGCCATATTTTTTTTTTTGGGGGGGGGGAGTTTCCTGTTGTAAGTTGTAAGTCGAAGCAGCCGTGTGAGCAGACCCATTTTTACAACTTTTTTTTTTGCAGTGATCGTAAAGTGTGAACCTATTTTTTTCCTCAATGGGCTTTTGATGTTGGAAAAACAGCAAACAAAACCACAAATTGCGGTTCTGCAGTCTTGGAACTCTGCAACTGGTTTGTAAAGGTGAGCCAGTTGCCAAGAGCCTGAGAGGCAGTCTCATAACCACAGGGAGTGGAATAACATTCTTCAATTGCCAAACGTGCCTTACAGGCCATAAAACAAGGATTCCAGCCCACACTATAATATTAAGTGACTGATTGTAAGTCAAGGACTAGCTGTTGTCAGCATTCCAAATACCATGTAGAATTAAATCAGAGTCGAAGGCAAAACTATACTTAAAGTTCCAATTTAATAAAGCAGGCATGTTGGCATAGTGCTGTGGGGATTCCAACTCTGGAAGTTACATCAGAATCCCACCCAGTTAAAAGTTCACGATCTTGTCCCCACACCCACAGCCCATCACATGGTCCAATCTCCTTCTTCCACGCTGGCGTCCATGGCCAGCTTCTTCCGGTCAGGTGTACTGGTGTGGAGACAAAGGATGACCTTGGCTTCTAGCAAAGAATGATAAACAATACATTCCAAAATCCTACTCCTTCTATTCCCCCCTCCCATTGACTATACTGAAAGAAACAGCATAATGAAATAAGAGAAAGTGTGGCAGGCCAAAATTCTAAAAGGAATATAAATGCAGGCCTGACACCTGTATTGCAAAATCTTGCATTGTCCATGCCTGCCTCCCAGCTTTTTTCAAACCCTGAAATATCAGCATTAGAGTTGGGCTTGTCACAAACTGCATGACCATAATAAATGCTGCTGTGAAACTATAAATCAGCACCTTCCTATTCCCTGGTGAAAGAAAGTAATTGTTGCAACCATTAAATCTGAAATTTGTCAGCTCTCCGCTCCAATTTTTAGAGAGTATATTCTAAGCCTGTGCTGGAGGAAGAAATGAAACATTGCTCCAGATGGCGGTGGGAAATATTCAAGTGTATTATGGCTTACTTCTATCAAATGATTCCTGCTTTACTTGAGTTTTGTCAGTAAGTAGAATCTCAGACTAGATCCTTCTCAAATGCCAAATGCATTCTTCATGAATGTGTATATGTTTCTGCATGTGCACAAATGCACACGTGGGTATAGTCTTTGTGACTTAGAAACAATATTGCTTTTCAAGATTACTGTTTTAACTCCAGAGTTCACCTTTTCCTGCCCAACATTTTAATGATGCTTCATTATGGAACAGGAGCTTTTTATTATGTCTGACCACTCCCCCCCCCCAAATGTTAATTTAAAAATAAGATTTCTTTTTTTTAATTTTTTTTTTAAAAATTATTTCCATTTTCATAACATACAATCATATGTATACTATACATAGCCCGTATCATATAGTATTAAATAATAATTACATCAGTTCCTCTTGTCAACAATGCCCAGAATAAAAACCCATTATAGCTCTTCTGCTCTCCATACACCTCTTTCTTCTACCTCTCTCCAACTTTCTATCTTCCCTCCATCATCCTTTCCTACTCTACTTCCCCTTCCTTTCTACTGCTCCTCTCTCTACAATCCACTCCTCCTTATCCTCCTCATCTTCCCCCCTTACCCTCTCTCCTATCCCTCTCTTCCCATCTTTCTTCTCCCTTCTGTTTCCCACTCCTCTTCTCATTGGTATATTTCCGCTTCATGTCAATATGCTTAACATATCCTAGTTTTAAAGAAGAAATAATAATAATAATAGTAATGAAAATATAAGAGAAAACAGTATACATGTGAAGTCAAATTACATTAAAATCTAACAGGTCTCGTCAAACCTGATATATATCCCCCCCACCCTCCCCCACAACCCCCCACAACCTTCTCCCCCCCCCAACTTCCCAGAACCCGTACACGGTATAGATTTTTAACAAAATAAGATTTCTGAGTACCACATTCACAACAAAACGTGTTACTATTGTGAAAGTTATTAGCTCTGTTAGCCACATTAGACATCTAATAACAGTGCTCAAATTCTCCTTAAAATTGCATTTAAATAAATTAAATTTCATTTCCCATTTAAGCATTGGAGAGTATATGTTGGGTTGTTAAATTCCATTTCCATCAACCATCAATGTCTACTAGTACGAGGTTGTGATGAAAAAGGTAGCAGCAAGAGAAAGATCTAATCTGGACTTCAAGGTTAAGCTGGTTTATAGTTGATAATAGCAATAGCAGTTAGACTTATATACCGCTTCATAGGGCTTTCAGCCCTCTCTAAGCGGTTTGCAGAGTCAGTATATCGCCCCCACAGTCTGGGTCCTCATTTCACCCACCTTGGAAGGATAGAAGGCTGAGTCAACCTTGAGCCGGTGAGATTAGAACCACTGAACTGCAGATAACAGTCAGCTGAAGTGGCCTGCAGTACTGCACCCTAACCACTGCGCCACCTCGGCTCCCCGGATAAGTGGATGGGAGACCACCAAGAGAGACAAGGGTTATTGGCTAGACTAGAAAGTCCGGGGAAAAACCCAAACATGTCAAAAGAAAACAACTGCAAATTGTTTACAGTTGTTTTGTTGAGAAGAAATCTACATGAATGTTCCTATGAAGTCACCAGAGTTATGCTCACTTGTGCCCTTGAATCACACTTGACTCCTGGCATCTGCCTGGACAAGTACCTGCATTTTCTTGGCTAGATTTTCAGAAATGATTCACCATGCTTACTTCCTAGGGCTGAGAGAGAGAGAGAGAGAGTCACTAGTCCAAGGTCAGATTAAACAACCATGGCATGTATTTCACACGGGTAAAGTCAGATAGGAGACTTTGGTTGTGCCTTTCAAGGGTATTTGGAATTAATTTTGGTTTGGGGACCCCAAGAAAATAGGTCAGGTGATTTGTGGGATTGACCCACCTGGGAAGCTTGAGTAGATATGATGAGGGGCTAGATCTGGGAGCTGACAAATTCTTTTTTAGAATGAAAATTATGACTGTTGTCTTGAAGTGGTCCATCTGCATTCAGCAAATCTTGACAACTATTTCTTGGTGTTCCTGTTTTAGGGGAGGCTGTGGAGAATGATAGGGCTCCAATTACAGATCTCCTTAGAGGAAGTGTATTAACTTTGCCTATTTCAATCCAAATTCAGACCCTAGAATGGCATAATAACTGTCTTTGTCCTTCTAATGGCTAGCCTTCATCAGGTCATGGATTGGATGAATGCATTTCTTCTTTTCCATATTTGGAAGATAGATAAAACTCTTGGTGGTCTTGGATACCATTAATCGTGGTATCTTTCTAGAACAGTGTTTCTCAACCTTGGCAACTTGAAGATGTCCGGACTTCAACTCCCAGAATTCTGGGAGTTGAAGTCCTGACATCTTCAAGTTGCCAAGGTTGAGAAACACTGTTCTAGAATATCTGTGAGAGTTGAAAGGTGGGGAAAATACGTTGCAGGAGTCTGGTCTTTCTTGAGTGGGCAAGACTAGTCAACAATGAAGGACTTATGAGGTGTTGGAAGGACTCTAGTTCATCTGAAGGAGAAAGGTTATGACTTGGGAATCAAGTCATAATTCATGGTGTCAGCACTCCTCCATTGAATAATTAGGAAAGAAAACCACAAGACTCCATTGATAGAAATCAAGTGCACTTTTACTAATTATAAATGATCAGAAGCGTAGCAAAGCGAAGACTGATTATTTAGGCGCGAAAGCAAATGATAGCAATAGCAATAGCAGTAGACTTATATACCGCTTCATAGGGCTTTCAGCCCTCTCTAAGCGGTTTACAGAGAGTCAGCATATTGCCCCCAACAATCTGGGTCCTCATTTTACCCACCTCGGAAGGATGGAAGGCTGAGTCAACCCTGAGCCGGTGAGATTTGAACCGCTGACCTGCTGATCTAGCAGTAGCCTGCAGTGCTGCATTTAACCACTGCGCCACCTTGGTATATAGAACAACCCATTCCCCACCCCTTGGCATCCCAGTTACAGTCCAATCATAATTCTCCCAAGTGTCAGGTGCGAGATAACTTCGAAAGGCATCACCAAGATGGAATGTCGGTGCCGTTGGCCTTGGCGGGAAACCTCCTCCGCATGCGCAGTAAGACAGGCAGCAGAAACTCCAGAATCTTCCTCCAGCACAAGTAGTAGTCTCCTCCCAAATATCATGCCCCCCCTCCCCGTTTCAATGGCAGCCGAAACAGCAGCAAAGCAGAGGCTGACACATGGCTACTGCTAAATAGAAAAATGGGAGTTCTGGCTAGGAGACTTTTGTTCAATTTTGGCTGGAGTGTCAGTTGTGACTCTGGAGTATGATCCTCTGGCAATGTTACCTCTGTTTTCACACTTTAGTTGCATTAACTACTGCAATGTCATTACAGGTAGTTCTTGACTTACAACAGTTCATTTAGTGACTCTGAAAAGTTACAACGGCACTGAATAATGACTTATGACCATTTTCCACACTTACAGCCTTTGTAGCATCTCCGTGCTCATGTGATCAAAATTCAGATGCTTACAACTGGTTTACACTGTCCCAGTCACGGGAACACCTTTTGCAATATTCTGACAAACAAAATCACTGGGGAAGCCAGATTCACTTACAATCATGTTACTAAGTTATCAACTACAACTTAACAACTGTGGCGAGGAAGGATATAAAATGGGGTCATAAAACTCACTTAACAAATGTCTCACTTAACAACAGAAATTTTGGGCTCAATTGTGGACGTTAAGTTGAGAACTACCTGCATATGGGATTGCCTTTGAAAATTGCCAGTTATCCATTGTAAATATTCCAGTTGCAATTGTAGGTTCTGGAAGCCAACTGAATAGACAAGTGAGCGCCATCCATATAATATACCAATGGTGCTGTGGGCACTACACTGTCTGCCAATAGGTTTCAAATTATAATTTGAAATTCTGGCTAACTGATAAATTTCCTGTTCTGGCATCTCGGCCTCTGGGTATAGAGGACATACTGGGAGTTTTCTCCTCCCCATGGCAACAAAGAGATTGAGATCACATTGCTTTTTGAGTTATGATCCTCTCCTATGGAGTAACTTACCAGCAGAGATCCAGATAATGCTCTCCTAATTATGTTCAGGTGGAGGGGAGCCAAGATAGAGATATTTTGATGTTTGAAGAATACTGTACTCAGGTAGTAGTACTTGTGTAGTTTGGGGTGGGTGGGTTATATTTGTATGGATTTTTTCTGGTTATATACCATCAGGAATCTGTATGAGGGCAGTGTGTAAGACTGAAATTTTCTGGAAGCAAAACTCTGGAGAAAGAGGGGAAAGGCCGGGTAAGGAATGGAGGTTTTTCTTCTTTATTTATTGATATTCTATTTTAGATGCAATTATTATATTATTCCCAGACATTCGTGTGTTGAGAAAGATTGAGCAAACTCATTTATTATCCAGAGGATATGTCTTCTACGTTCCAAAAAACTCAATAAATCTATTATTTGTGATTTTTGGTATGGTCCATTGGAATAAACTCATTATTACCTTAATGGCGAAGTGCATGATTCGCACAAAAATGATTACTTTCTGCATTTGTATGAAGAAAAAAAAGATAATAACAAAATATGATATCATTTGCAATCCTTAATTTCTCATTAATCATAATTTAGTTAATGCTGAACTGTTATAACATGCAATTTGTCATTATTGGATGGCAGATTTCTCTCTCTCTCTCTCTCTCTCTCTCTCTCTCTCTCTCTCTCTCTCTCTCTCTCTCTCTCTCTCTCTCTCTCTCTCTCTCTCTCTCTCTCTCTCTCTCCATCCTCCTAGACAAAGATAGTTTTATTTATTAGGTCTGCAGCTGTTTCGGTAGATCTAATTACTATGCAGTTGTCTTTGCATAGTAAAATCATTAATAGTAATTGTTGAAGCCAAGGACTTAGCAATGAATCCAGGACAAGGTACATAACTCTCCTAAACTAAGAGATTCATCAATCTTTGACTGTCCACTAAAGGCCACACTGCAAAAGTGGGTGGAGAAAAGCTAATTTATCACTTTAAACGTGAGACCCCCCCCCAATTCATTACTACTCCCATAACCTTTTCCTGTATAAGGCAGTGTTGTAAAACATTATTAACCTTGAACAAATAGGAGTACCCAGAAAACTGCTGATTGATCCCAGCCCTCAGCCTCAAGGTCCACTTCAGAATTGCAATTATAGAATGGATGGGACATCTAAATGAGAACCAGGCCAGAATTCAGTTCCTACTTGGAGGCTGCTTCTCTGATATCTACTTGGTTCCACCACAAAACCGCGGACGACAAAATCGCGGTCGACGAAAGCGCGTATGTGACGTCATCACAGCGCGACGAAAAAGATCGAAAAATGTAAAAATAAAGCGAAAACCTTACCCTAACCCCCCCAAACCTAACCCTAAACCTAACCCTTAACCTAACCCTTAACCTAACGAAAAACCTAACGCTAACCCTTAACCTAACGCTAAACGTAACGCTAATGCTCTAACCGTAACCCTAACCCTTAACCTAACCCTAACCCTAACCCTTAACCTAACGCTTACCTTTATGTGAATCGGCTTGCTGTAATTTAATTTTTATTTCAATTTTTTGATCTTTTTCATCGCGTTGTGATGACGTCACATACGCGATTTCGTCGACCGCGCTTTTGTGGAACGCGGTTTTGACGGGTCACGATCTACTTGGGTGGAGAAAGCCAGAACAACTACATCTTCTGAAGGATGATATACCCAGGGATGCATTAGGGAGGATTAGACAGGAAGAGGAGCTGCCCGATATGAAGCTTTGCAACTGATGACTGGTCATTGCAGATACAGATCCTCAGCGTAGTTTGCTGTATCTAAAATCGGACAGCTCCCTTCCTCTTCAGGAAATCCTCCTCCCAAACCTGTTGGACAGCTCCTCAGCCGGAGTAGCAAGAGAACTGAGGTCGCACAGAAAGATACAATCACTCAATTAAGGCCTAGAAACCCACACAAACACACACACAAGATTTTTTTAATAATAGGATAATTTTTTAAATGAGAAACAGTATTAGAGCCGCGGTGGCACAGTGGTTAGCATGCAGTACTGCAGGCTACTTCTGCTGACTGCCAGCTGCTGGCTGCCTGCAATTTGGCAGTTCGAATCTCACCAGGCTCAAGGTTGACTCAGCCTTCCATCCTTCTGAGATGGGTAAAATGAGGACCCAGATTGTTGGGGGCAATGGGCTGACCCTATAAAGCGTTTAGAGAGGGCTGTATAGCACTGTGAAGTAGTATATAAGTCCAAATACTACGCTATTACAAAATTCACTATCTAATGAATTTCAGGTGTAAAGTAAATATTTTATTTATTTATGTGAAATTAAGCGTGAAAACTGGTCATATCACTTCCTTAAAATGCCATTGTAATTTGGAACGGTCGCAAATGATTATAAGAACTACATGTATTTGATTTTTACTATTATTTCTAATATCTGTGATTCTCATTCTTTATTGAGATGAGCTAAATCAAATAAACAGATAAATATCAACCCCTGCAGGAGCTTAGATGGATATACATATATATATATATATATGTGTGTGTGTGTGTGTGTGTGTGTGTGTATGTGTGTATGTATACACACACACACACATACATACATACATACATACATACATATATATGTAGGTCTTTGGTTATTCGGGTTTTGTCCCACGTAAAATTAGAAGTGTCTTGGCGATATTTCAACGAAATCTCATTCGTCATCTTCAGGCTTCGTGCTTCCAGGAGCAATGTGAGATCTCGGCTGTTTCTTCCTTTTAACTGCCAGTGGGGGGTTGAGCTGATTGGGTGGGAGCTTGGCTGTGTTCTGATTGGGTGGAGGTGTGTTCTGATTGGTTGGGGGTTTGTGTTTCATGTAATGATAGTCATTCCTCATGTTAGGGACTCATTTATCAATAAGGGCAGGCTTCCAAATGGCTGCCAGGCGGGAGGTATCGTCCCGCCTGTTCATGCTGTGTGGGCGTTTTTCTATAGGTAAAGTTTTGAAGAATCAAATAAAGTTATGGAAAACAAGTTTACCAAAAGACATTAGCTAGGCCAGACAAAACCTCAAGGTATATATGCAGGGGTGGGTTTCTCACCCCGTTCCAACCGGTTCGGTTGGAACGGGGCCGGCGGCGTCCTCGTGCACGCGCGCGGAGCACGCATGCGTACTAGCGTCTGCGCGACGCTCCAGCTGCTCCTGGACGATCGCGCAGGCGCTGTATGCGTCCTGCGCATGTGTGGAAGCGCAGAACTCGTCAAAACCAGGTAAGGACCGCGGGCGGGCGCGCCCTTCACCGTTCCCGGAAGTTACTTACTTCCAGGTTCGGCGACCAACTGGTTCGCAGGGACCGCCGCGAACCGGTTGAAACCCACCCCTGTATATATGGTATCATGGTAGTTGGATTCTGAGGAAAAAAATATATGGCTGTTATTACGATACTTCTGGCTCTGCGAGTGACTTGGGAAACCGAAGTCATTTGACTGCTTATGCTGGAAACAGATCCAACCAGCAAGTCATTTCTTGTGATCTTAATGTTTCTAATGCTATTTGTAAACCTCCTACTGACAGGGTTGGAAAAAATTACTTGTAGCAGTTTAACTATTAGCATCAGAATCTTACTATATGCACTCAGGATAATTACAATCAATATAGGGTAGATCAGCTGCGGCTTTAGAGTGCATAAGAGAACAGTTGAAAGCCACGTTCGCTAAGCCCACACAATTAATGAATAGAATGGAATCCAGCCCAAACTCCCTCCAGTGTGAAAATGAGCGGTGTGAATTATATCTCCAAAGATTTAAATGTGCTAAAAGTGAAGATATCTCTAGAAATTGATACGTAATGTTTCTTTAAAAAAAAATTCAGCCATAGTAAAAGTTGTTCAGGGCTTTGATTTTTTACTCTTTCCCATTGTCTAACTTGAAGATTTTTATGTAGCTGGTGGATGGCTGCCAGAGTATGTATTTACGGCCATGAATTGCTATCCTATGGCTACCCTAGGAAGAGATTTGACATTGTTTCAAAGACTTTATTTAGGTATTATATCCAATTGGCTCAAAATAGAAATGCTTATCAAGGCAGGTACTAAATGCTTTCAAACCCACAGTTTTCAAACCTGGTTGTCTAGCATTTCTACAGCTTAGTAGAACAGGAAATTCTCCTCATCTTGGCAAATAGGTACTCCCACTAGCCCTCCCCCAAACTAGCCATCTCTGCTTTCCATTCAAAGTACACTAAAATATCCCCATCTATTTTTATTTCCACTTATTTATAGCTCTCATTTTGTCTAAAACAACAGATATGTCTATGTATCTATTTTATAAGGGTATTATAAGAGTTATATTAGAATTAATGATTGATTTAGTTTTCCATTCTGTTGTCATAATGGGCAACTCACAAGCAGAACCTGTAATGGTTTATTCCTGTCCAGGTTCTCAAAAAGTTGATACTGAGAGGTATAATTTCTCCGTATTGGAATTAATATATAGCTACTTGTTCTGACGCCCCCCTCGTCCTACACCAAAGCACACCGAGACAAAGATACTTCAAGGAATTTATTAACAGACAGACAGGCCCTTGGCAGCAATCCAGCACAGTCCAGGCATTGGCAGCAATCCAGCACAGACAAGACATGGCAGCAATCCAGCACAGACTAACCTTGGCAGCAATCCAGCCTGCCAAGCTAGCCCCAAAAGTTCTCCCACTTGAGTGCAAAAGGGCGTGTGCACAATCATCCCTTTTATAGTCTTGAGAGGAGCCTAATTACCACCAGCTGAGTGCAATTATCTCCTGTAACTGTGCAACTGTTCCTTCCGCCTATCAGCTCTTCGGTGCCGGGCATCCAGGAACAACTCCCTTGGCTCCTCCCCACTGCTCCAATGCTCAGGCACCTCCTGGTGGCCAACCAGCCTCTCTGCGCCCTGCTCGGAGTCGGAACCCTGTCCAGGATCCTCCAGAGCCGACTCATAGGGCCCCTCGCTGTCGGAGTCTGGTGGCAACTCCAATGGCTCCTGCTGGGCCACAACAGCTACCTCAATATCTTCCATTTCTAATTCCATTTTAAAATGACTTAGCAGCCATTATGACATCTTGTAACGCAGATGCATAGGACCTTCTGTACTATGGAAAGCAAATTTGGTCAAAATATTTAGTTTTACTGCATGACTCCAATTACATATGTCAAAAGAGAACACCATGCAATATTGTATATATTTCCACTCTCTGGTTCTTCTTATTCTTTAAAATCTAAATAGGTATGTACAATGGGTTTGTAGAAAAATATTAGGATATTCACATTTTTATACCTTTCTAATGATCATCACTATAAAATTTATGAAATTTGTCATTTTTTTTCCAATGGCTGCACCATCATTCTCTGAACAATCCATCCTTACAGAGAAAACAATTTCGTGAATGACTTTCCTTGCTTATTCACAATCAACTCAAACACCATTAAGGTATGTGTGAGTTTAGAATGTTTTACACCAGCGACCCTCGTTAAACAATTCATTGCTTTGAACTGTATTTTCTAACCTATTCTCTGGTTTGAATGCTTTCTTTAGGAGCTGGGGTTTGGTAGCATTTCAATGTGCCCTTAATTTAGTGTCATAAGGAAATCTTGTTTTTACAGTTTTGATTCTTCTAATGTGACAATAGCCTCTTTGTTCCTTTTTTATACTTTAACACCAGAAGAGGAGCTTTCTTTTTAATCCCATAACTGCAAATTTTGTTTAGAAGTTTGTGGTTGCAGATTTTGTTGAATGCTGTTTTTTTGTTTTTTTAAAGTTAGTTTTGCTAAATCAGTGGCTCTCAACCTGTGGCCCTTGGATGATTGGGAAGTTGCAATGTCATCACAAGGGAGTCAATGAAGGCTTGAATAAATTAAGTCTTGGTGGTCCATAAAAGGTGTTTAAAAGGGGGTTATGGTGAAGAAAAAAATGAGAACCACTGTGCTAAATCATATAGGTTTCCTCTATCCCTGGCCTCAATATCTTTACAAGCCAGTGCTGAAATAAGCCATTTTATGACGCTCCCTCTTTTCCTTTTAAAACACAAAAAATGACTTACATGGTACTGTCAGTCATTTCCCATCTCAAGAAGAGCCAAGAACACACCCATTTCAGTTCACAGGACAGTTATGAATTGAGTACAGAGGTGAGATAAAAATGGAACAACACCTCCAGAGCACTAGCTTCAAACCAGAGGTGGGTTCCTACCAGTTCACACCTATTCGGTAGAACCGGTTCGTAAAATCTACAGAACTGGTTAGAAGAGGTTCCACTGGTGGACCCGGAAAGCAGGCCACACCTACAGAAGAGGTTCCAAAAACTTTTGAAACCCACCACTGGTCCTTGGATATGATTATTCTACACTATCATGCTCATATTTATAAAACTCAGTGCCTCTGTGAAAGGTAAGGATGACTACTGTGTTTGTGGTACAATCAGAACATTGCGTGTGTTGAAGTTGTTTTAGCACAAACCAAAGATGCCTTTTAAAAAACAAGTTTACATCGTATTCTTATGCATGCCAGTGCTGTGTGTGAGGTAATTTAAGGTGGTTCTGATAAGTGTCGTCGGCATCTTCATATCTGGTCCCGTGGGCGGCAAGCCACTCCCATCTGGTCACATGGGCAGCAAGCCACTCCCACAAAGGAGGCCACACCCACAGAGTAGGTTCAAACAATTTTTGAAACCCACCACTGCTTCAAACTATTTTCATGCCATGTTCCATTTGTAGCTATCTGGGGAATACCAAATATCCAATAAGTCTTATCTGTTTCCAGTTCCTTGAGGGAATCTCATATAACACCGGTAATAAGGGAGAGAAAGAAGACTCGCCAGGAACTTAAAATGTATTTCTTTTGTATGCTAATATGCAGGGTAGCTATTATTGTAATTACATTAGTGCATGTCCCTCTGGGTTCAAAGGAGAATGATGGAGTTGGTGCCAGCACTTATAGTCTGCAAAAATCAGCTAGCCAGTCAGCCTGGCTATGCTGCAAAATCTATTTGCATTTAATACTTGCTCAATATGGGGAATGCCGGGCAAATGGACATCTTGTTTGTTTGGGAAATAAGGAGGACAAAGAGGAAGATGGATCTGCAAAGAAAGAAAAAGGTGTGTGATTTAATATAAGAGATGTAAAGGAAAGGAAGGAGGGCAAAGAGAAAGGAGTGGGGAAAGGATGCATCTACACAGGGATGTCTACGGAGATTATCAGTCGTCCTGGTCATGGTTGCACATCAGTGGTGGGATTCAGCCAGTTCGCACCTATTCGGGAGAAACGGTTGGTAACTTTCTAAGCAGTTCGGAGAACCGGTTTTTGGAAGAAATCTTTTGTTTTTTTCTACTTTGCAGGGCTAATCCTGTAAGGAAGGCAGGAAGGAAACATTCTAGTGTTGTTTCTAGCCTCATCTCTATTGCCCTGCTTACAGAAACTGCCTCTCCAGTTAACCCTTATTACCATTGTAACAACTAAGGCAAGGTTCCCCATCGACCTGAGTGACATTGACTTGGCCACCCCCTCATGATCACATGACCACCGAGCCCCGCCTATCCAGCTAGTCATTAGGGCAGAGAACTGGTTGGTAAATTGTTTGAATCCCACCACTGTGGCACATAGATGCTTTTTCAAAAGGCAAGTAGACTTCCTTTGATTTCCTTGAAGAGGTTTTCTTTCTCATCCAAGAAGCTGAGATTTTTGAAGGAGCTTCTTGGATGAAAAAGGAAACCTCTTCAAGGAAAAACAGAGAGAGTCTGGTTGCTTTTTTAAAAAGGCACCTTTCGGACCATCTGTAGCAGAGGTGGGTTCCTACCAGTTTGCACCTACTCGGTAGAACCGGTTTGTCAAATCTACCGAACCAGTTAGAAGAGGTTCCACCAGTGGACCCGGAAAGCAGGCCACACCTACAGAAGAGGTTCCAAAATTTTTGAAACCCACCACTGGCTAACACCCAATATCTTATAGAAAGATATGAAAGGATTTCATTCCATTTCTTACAAGAATTTTAGATGTTAGCAATTTAGCTGAAGTGTTATGTATCTATGCTAGGCATTTCTGTATTTAGATTTCTAGCCTCTTGTAGGATCATCCTTTAGTTCTGTATATAGCTAGGTATTGTGGCCCAGCAGGAGTGGTTGGTGCTGCCACCAGATTCCGACAGCGAGGGGCCCTATGAGTCGGCTCTGGAGTATGTGGAGGACTCTGGACAGGGTTCTGACTCCGAGCAGGACGCAGAGAGGCTGGTTGGCCACCAGGTGGTGCCTGAGCCTTGGACCAGTGGGGAGGAGACAAGGAAGAGTGATCCAGACGCCAGTAGTAAGTTGTTCCTGGATGCCCGGCACCGAAGAGCTAATAGGCATCAGGAACAGTTGCGCAGTTACAGGAGGTAATTGCACTCAGCTGGTGGTCATTAGGCTCCTCTCCAGACTATAAAAAGACTGCTTGTGCACACGTCCCTCTTGCAGAAACCAATGCATTGACTAAAAGTTGGAGAACTTTTGTAACTAGCTTGGCAGGCTGGATTGCTGCCAAGGCTTGTCTGAGTTGCTGCCAAGGTCCTTATCTGTTTGTTTTGCTTGGCTTTCAGCCACCGAGGTTTTGGTTTCTTGCTATTAAAGTACATTCCAGTTAAGCTTGTCTCGGCATTCCTTACTGGACAGAGGAGGTGGTCAGAACAGATAGGCATTGACTTAGACATGGCTGCTAATCACAATTATGACCATCACAGCATCCCCCCCCCACATCACAAAATCAAAATGTGGGTGCTCGGCAACTGGCATGTATTTATGACAGTTGCAGCATCCCACGGCGATGTGACTTCCCCAGCTGGCTTCTGACAAGCAAAGTTAATAGGGAAGCTGCACTTAATAACTGCAATAATTCACTTAACCATGGCAAAAAAGGATAATAAAAGTGGGTGCAACTCACTTAACAACTGCCTTCCTTAGCAACAGAAATTTTGGTCAAAATTGTGGTTGTAAGTCAAGGACTATCTGTAGGTGATTAATTCAGACATTATATCACTACAGCAGTATCTGGCAGAGGCTATAAATGGGTAATGAGCAAATGGTTTAAGTTCAGATGGTAGCTTTTAAATATATCTATAGCCTGAATTTTATTTTGGCTTTGTTTCTAAGCCAGTGTTTTTCAACCTTTTTTGTGCAAAGGCACACTTTTTTCATGAAAAAAATCACGAGGCACACCACCATTAGAAAATGTTTTAAAAATTAACTCTGTGCCTATATTGACTATATATAAAGTAATTTTCCCACGGCACACCTTACACTATGTCACGGCACACTAGTGTGCCGCGGCACAGTGGTTGAAAAACACTGTTCTAAGCTATGCAACGTGGCACATTTTCTCTACTTTCAGTTTTTTTCACACATCAAATAAAAAGCAAGCGAGGTAGCACCATTTCTCTTAAATATGACAGGATACAAAAATCACTCCTTCCATTTAATATCTTGTGGTCCTCCTTAATATGGGACATTTTCTCTAAGACTTAGAATAATTGGTTTGAAGCTAGCCCTTGTTGATTTTTTAAAAAGATTTTTATTAACAAACATGTAAAATACACACACACAAAAATTAGACGTACACCACATTTATACAATACAGTACGAGCAGGAACTTCCTGGTTCTTTTACAAGCAATCATCAATCGATACCGCTCACCTTATATTATTTCCCCTTCTATTGTATTTCATTTGGATTTCACCATTCTTAACCCTCTTATTTTACTCATAACTATTGTTTTTGAGTGTTGTTATATTCTTTCATTGATTTTTGTTTCTTTCCTCCATCCCCCTATACCATTTATCCCATATCTGGTAGAATTCTGATTCTTCCTTTCCCTGGATTTCTTTAGTTAGTTTATCCATTTCGGCACAGTCCATAATATTTCTTATTATTTCATCTTCGCTTGGGGTTAATTTGTTTTTCCATTTCTGTAGCCCTTGTTGATTAATCATGTATTTTGAATAGGTTTTGGAGGATATTTACATTTCAAAGAACATGTAGCTAAAGTGCCTCAAGGATTTCAGCTTTCTGAGAACTCTAGGCACATGTGTTCTGTATGTCCTTTGGGTTACACAGATGCCCTTTAAATATTACAGGTATGAGATAAAGGGGGGATGCTGCAGTTGTTTTTTGCTCTAATATAACTTCATAGATTTTAGATTCAGAGACAAATATAAATTGTTGTTTTGCTTTGATAAAGATGCACACAGCATGCAATGTGATATACTGGGGGGAAAAAGTCAATAATCTAATCTATATGGAGCCTGCTAGTAATTACAAATCAGAAAAACACGTAAACGCAATTAAAGAAAATAGACTTTGAGGATAGCAACAAACATGGTCGGTGAACAAGAAAGAAAGATTAAAGCACATGTGACTAGTAAGGATGATAATGGCAGTGATGGTAGTGATGAGTATGCTAATTTTATGAAGCTTCTGAATCACAGATGCCTAATATCTTGGAGTCTTGGACACATCTGGAATATTGAGATTATGTTTAGGCACTCTCCCAAATGAGGAGGCCTTTCCATTCACAGAAAAATCAGCCATAGGATAAAAGCTAATTATAACTAAACTGCTATCTGAACAGAATGGACAGCTTTCTTTTTCTTCAAGAAACTTTTATCAGCTTTAGCCAGTATTTTTAACGGTGTGGAAGGGTAGGAACTGCATAGTTTGGATCAAAACATGAAAACAAAGCAGAGTTAATCTTGGAATAGAAAACACATCAGTGACTGGGTGCATAGTCAGCCCTAGTGACAAGAAAAGGACATAGTTCCATTAATTGGTTGCTGTTATGAGAAAGATAATCATGATCAACCCAATAGGTTATGGTTCACCGACAAAACCGCGAAGCCCTTTTCCCTGCCGACATAACCGCGGAGGGCAAATCCGCGCCTTCCAAAGCACTCAGCAAAATGCTTTTACTAGCATTCAAAAGCTAACCCTAACCCTAACCCTAACCCTAACCCTAACCCTAACCCTAACCCTAAACATAACCCTAAACATAACACTAACCCTAAACATAACCCTAAACATAATCCTAAACCTAACCTTAAACCTAACCCTAAACCTAACCCTAACCTAACCCTAACCCTAAACCTAACCCTAACCCTAACCCTAAACCTAACCCTAAACCTAACCCTAAACTTAACGCTAACCCTAAACCTAACCCTAAACCTAACCCTAAACCTAACCCTAAACCTAACCCTAAACTTAACGCTAACCCTAAACCTAACCCTAAACCTAACCCTAAACCTAACCCTAAACCTAACCCTAAACCTAACCCTTACCTTAACTTAAATCGGCTTTCTGTTGCTGCGCTGTTGTAAAGCCCCTTCTGTCGCCGCACTGTTGTCGCCGCAGTGATGACGTCACGGTAATGACGTCGCGGTTTTAGCGACGTGGTTTTGTTGGTGCGCTTTTGTCGTGCGCGCTTTTGACGGGTCACGATAGGTTACAACCTTCATAATGGTGATAGTCTTTCTCAGCAGGCAATCAATGTAGCTATGTCCTCCTTTTTCTTCCATAACTGATGAGGAACGTCTTCATTAATGCATTTACTGTTATTTTGAAATATGTTCCTTCACTCTTTTCAACAATTGAAGTTGGGAAATATCTTTCACTCTTCTTTTTAGATTACATTATTAATGTTCCCGTGAAAGTATATCACTTTCCTTCCTATAATATTTCTAAAACTTATTAACCATAATTCTTATTCAGAGCTTCATTCTAACCCATGTTCGGTATGTTCTGTTAATCTTCTTATTTCATAAAACCTGCCATCTGTGTTTTTATTTCTATTGGCTTCAAACATTTTTTGTATTATATTTAAAGCTACAGTTTTTTATCTTTCTAGTGGCCGGCTAAGGCTGCAGGTGGAAAATGCAGTATTCCAAAAAGACCACAAGATGCTACAAACGAGTATTTCTAACTAGGTCTCAGAAAAAGAGAATGTAACACTTCCAAATCATATTACAGGCCATATTAATAATCTGAAGACAATATTATATTTTAATATCCAGTCAAAAGAATGAAAAAAGTGAGAAAGCACAAAGTGTTGTAACTTATATGGGGGAGGAGTAAATTAGATTGAGCACCAAGTCAAACATGGCACAATATTCTTGACTAAACGTTTTATCTATTTCTATAGAGACAGAAAACTTCCTGAAGCAAAATGGTTTTCTGCTTCTTGGGAGTGCTCCGAGTTTTTGGAAATCCCAAGCTTTTTACAGAGGATTCTGGAAAGAATGTTATTTGTTTTTCTTACCCAGTCCCTTTCTCTGGCTTCTCTATCATTGTGACCCTTCTCTGTATACAGCAGCGAGAGAGGCTGGGGATATCGGCCAGAGGTGGGTTCCTACCAGTTCGCACCTATTCGGTAGAACCGGTTCGTCAAATCTACCGAACCGGTTAGAAGAGGTTCCACCAGTGGACCCGGAAAGCAGGCCACACCTACAGAAGAGGTTCCAAAAAATTTTGAAACCCACCACTGGCCCTTGGATATGATTATTCTACACTATCATGCTCATATTCATAAAACTCAGTGCCTCTGTGAAAGGTAAGGATGACAACTGCGTTTGTGGTGCAATCAGAACATTGCGTGTGTTGAAGTTGTTTTAACGCAAACCAAAGATGCCTTTTAAAAAACAAGTTTACATCATGTTTCCAGTGTCTTTTTCCCCACTTGGAGCCGAACCCAGAAGGACATTTCTTTCATCAAATCGGTACACTCTTTTCATCTAGGTTTGCTACTGAAAAGCAGAAGGCTCTTGAACTGCTTCAAGAAGCTAAAAGCGGAGACTTCTACAAAATAGGATTTGCCATATTTCTCTCCCATAACGTCCTTTTCTACATGATAAATGGAAGATACTCAGTCACTTATGGTCCACTGATTGGGATAATGGGAAAAGAAAGGTCGCATGTTTTATCACTTGGCTGCATCAAAACAGATTGGTATCTATTTTGTGTCTTCCCCAATAACCACTCACCATTTTGGTGAAGAGAACAGAATTGAACTTGGGTCAGGAAAGGCCTTTGATCAAATCTCAGCTCAACCACAAATGACACGCGGCAGCCTGCCATAACTTACTGCAGAGGCCCGTGCCTCTTGTGCCTGAAAAGAGTACTTCCATATTCCATCAACCTCAATCTTATTCTACTCTAGAGAAAAATCAATTTTACAGGCCACAAAATGGTATAGTGTTAAGCAGGCTTAAATCTTCAGTAACTCTTATCATGTTGCAACTCTATTGAATTGCGACCAGCACCTTAAGTATTTAGTTTTAGCACTAATGATGATACTTCAAGTAATCTTTCTTTATTCCCCGCTACTTGTTCCAAATAAAACCAACATGCAGTGACAGCTGTTGGCAAAACACCCTGAATAATACTTTGATTGTAATAATGCATTTGATTTGAAATCTTGTTTCTAAAAAGTCTTGCGTTTAAAGGTCTTTCCCACTTGGACTTAACCAGAGGTGGGTTCCTATCAGTCTGCACCTATTCGGTAGAACCGGTTCGTCAAATCTACCGAACCGGTTAGAAGAGGTTCCACCAGTGAACCCGGAAAGCAGGCCACACCTACAGAAGAGGTTCCAAAAAATTTTGAAACCCACCACTGATGGGTGTGTAATGTCCCGCAGTTATCTATGCATGAATAATGATCTAGTAATATTTCCTTATACATTTTAGGGACCTTTCCTTACATAATTGGTGTTTTCTTTCATACTTTTGGATTTCTAATTTCTGTTTCCGTTAGTTGGCAATTGCTAAAACCAATCCCACGTGAAAAAGTATTCAAAGCCTTCTTGATTTTAATTGTCAATTTATTTATACATATCTGTTTTTTCCACTGTTGTGCAAACACAATTCCAGCAGCTGCTAACATGTGTAAAATTAAATATATATTATACTCCCTTTAAAATAGCCAACAAAATATTTCTGGTTTTAATTCCATATCTTGCTTTACGATTGCTTCTAACCACCAACTTCTGAATAGCTACTTGGACCGACCTAAGTACTAATTCATAATTTCATATCCGGTCACATGGGCGGCAAGCCACTCCCATCCGGTCACATGGGCAGCAAGCCACTCCCATCCGGTCACACAGGTGGCAAGCCACTCCCACAAAGGAGGCCACACCCACAGAGTAGGTTCCAACAATTTTTGAAACCCACCACTGGACTTAACCATCACACAAACATGTCATGGCAATTCCTTTCTTTCTTTCTTTTTGCCATGTCATGTCATTCCCAACTTATGAGGGAAACAACTTTCAATCATCCTTACCTGTATCGAACATGATAGAAATAGCAACAGTAATGTTTTTCCCCTTTATTACAACATTCGATGAGCACTCACAATCTGTTACACTTCTACACTCATTGCCTTGAACGACTGGCAGGGATTTGAGAACAGAAACAAAAAGGGCAGGATTTTTGTTTAGAATATGTTATAAAGGTTTAAGGCTGTTGGATGACTCTGTAATAACTAATGAAATGCCATCAGGTGGTTGCGTTTTTTAACTATGGATTATTCTAGGCAATAGGACATTAAAACAATTTCAGTTAAATGAGAACTATGATATGTTGATAGTAAGACTCATCAAGAACTTTGATATTCGATAAGAATGTAAGTAATGACTCTGGAAGAGATGCACGAAAGCTCATTGTAACCACTTGACACACTTTCTACAAGATGTAATGTAAGATGATTATTTGTGTGTGTGTTGTTTGTTTAGTAAAAATAAAAAAAATGTTTTTTAAAAAAAGAAGGAAAGAAGTCAGCAATGGGAGCAGCACATTTCATGTCACTATTGTGTTCTGGCAACTCAAGGCTTGGTGGACAGGACTACCTCAACAATGAGGAAAGGCTCTAGATCAGGGGTAGTCAACCTGTTCCCTGCTGCCCATTAGTGGGCGTTCCAGCTTTCATGGTGGGCGGTAGAGGTTTTGTCCGATACTGAATCACTTTCCTTTTTTTTTTAGTTTAATTGACTTAAAAAAAAATTCATAGCATTATTTAAAAACATGTTCTTTTTTATGTTTTTATTTTACACACATAAACACATCAACAAAAACAAAACACATGACTTAAGACAACATGGGAACAAGAAGTTCCATCATATATCATACAGCAGTTCCGTATCGGTTTCTTTGCAGTTAGTGTTTTCCCTTTTCTATACCTTTCTATCTTACATTCATGGTCTCTTTATTCGTTATCCATTTTTATGTACAATTCTATATTTATTTATACTTAGCTATTTAGCTATTTTACTTATTAAATATAAATATAAATAAATATAAATATATTATATATATTTATACTTTGCTATTTATTTGTCTTTGTCTCGTTCCCCCTTTTCCCTTGTCTTTTGTGATCTGCCCGGAGTCCTCCGGGAGTGGGCGGCCTACAAGACAAATAAATAATAATAATAATAATAATAATAATCATCATCATCATCCACTGGAATCTGTGCAAAAATTATAATATTAAAACAGCAACAAACTGGTGGGAACATCAGCCTGAAAAAGTCACCGAAAATCAGATGGTCAAGATCTTGTGGGATTTCCGTATACAAACAGACAAAATACTGGCGCATAATACACCAGACATCACACTGGTTGAGAAAAATAAGGTCACAATCATAGACATCGCAATTCCAGGTGATAGCAGGGTCGCCGAGAAGGAACATGAAAAAATCGCAAAATACCAGGACTTAAAAATTGAAATTCAACGACTATGGCACAAACCAGCAGTGGTAATTCCAGTGGTAATTGGCACATTGGGTGCTATTCCAAAAGCACTGGAATTACATTTAAAACAGTTAAAAATTGACAAAATCACCATCAGTCAAATACAAAAAGCCGCACTGCTTGGATCTGCACGCATATTACGAAAATACGTTACAACGTCCTAGGCCCCTGGGTGGGGCCCGACTAGTAACCAATGCCAAATCTGGCGAAACAACTGGTCGCTGTGATACAATTGTATAATAATAATAATAATAACAATTGTATAATAATAATAAAATATTGTTTATCTATAATGTGCTATATATTCTTACTATCATTTATTCTCTTAACATACAATTCTAGGTATACAATCACATGGTTATTCTTTTTCTTTGCCAATCTTATACTATTGTTATTCCATTTAAGAGATTATAGGGTACAGTTTGGATTGTAACATTTAAAAACATTTTCATTAGGTTTTCATAAAATCACCATTACTGTGGAACCGGTGGGCGGTTAGAAAATTTTTACTACTAACAGAGATACAAAAATGGGCAGTAGGTATAAAAAGGTTGACTACCCCTGCTCTAGATCAGGGTTTCCCAACCTTGGCAACTTGAAGATGTCCGGACTTCAACTCCCAGAATTCCCCAGCCAGCATTCGTTGGCTGGGGAATTCTGGGAGTTGAAGTCCGGACATCTTCAAGTTGCCAAGGTTGGGAAACCCTGCTCTAGATCAAACACCCCCCCCCCCAAGAAAAGGAATAAAAAGAAACGAGGTCCTGCCTAATCCTGACCATACTTTTGGGGAACGGCGGAGTTCCCTGGCATTTCTGATTTGCCAATTTGGCAGTTCGATTCCCACCGCTTTCCTTCTCGGCTAGTTCCGAGGAGGTGAATTAAACTCCCCGCTCCCGAGACAAAAAAAAAACCGGGTTGGTATTTCCTCCCAATCCCCCACTTCTGAAAGCGGTTTAAAACAGCCCCCAGTTTTGCTCTTTTTTTCGGCCGTTTCAGAGGGAGAAGATTTCGAGGCGGCAGAGAAGCCCCCCCCCATTCACCCCCACCCCACCCCGGGGCAGGCTTCACGTGCGAGGAGCGCGCGTCCTCTTTCTTGGCCGAACAATCCCAGGACCGGCGGCGCAGGCTGAGCCAGGTGCCCCCGGGCGCTACTGAAGCCGCCGCCCCCGCCGCGCACGGGCAAGTGGTGGTCGGGAAAGAGGGGGGGGGGCGTGGCGACCTGGAGTCGGACCCCCCCCCCTCTTCTCTCCTGGGGGAGGAGGAGGAGGCCTCGGCATCACGTGGACCCCCCTCCCCTCTTCTCCCCCTCCCCCTGCCTCCATCTCCCCCTCCCTTCCCTTTGTTGTAGCCCGAGCGGTAGCGGCGACGCCGGCAGCAGAGGCGACGGCAGCGGCTGCAGGAGCAGCGCACAAAGGGGCGCGGGGAGGCAAGGTTACCCCTGCCGGCTCCGGAGGAGGGAGGGGGGAATCAAAACAACCACCCCCCCCCCGAACCAAACAACCGACAGGGAAAAGAACGAGGACGGCCCGGGATGCGGAGCGTTGGCTGGCAGCAAGGCCGGTGGGTCCGCGCTCCTCCCGGCGGCGCCCATTGAACCTTAGAAGGTCCCCCCCCCCCCCGGCTTTGACAAGCCTCTCGCCATGGCGGCCACCGCCCGGCCCCGGACCTCGCCCGGCTGCAACGACGCCGTGTTGCTGATGCTGGCGGTGGCTCTCTGCGCTCTCGGTCCCGTTCGGACGTCCAACCCTCTCGCCGCCGCCGCCGCGCCCGCCTCCGATTGCGCCGGCAAAGGGAAGGCGGGCAGCAACTGCTCAGGTAAGCTGCAGGACCGGGCGACGGGCTGGGCGCTTGGGAGTGGGGTTTATAGCAATAGCAATAGCAGTAGACTTATATACCGCTTCATAGGCCTTTCAGGCCTCTCTAAGCGGTTTACAGAGAGTCAGCATATTGCCCCCAACAATCTGGGTCCTCATTTTACCCACCTCGGAAGGATGGAAGGCTGAGTCAACCCTGAGCCGGTGAGATTTGAACCGCTGACCTGCTGATCTAGCAGTAGCCTGCAGTGCTGCATTTAACCACTGCGCCACCTTGGCGCAGTGGTTAAATGGGTTGGACGGGCCCACAAGCGCTCCTGTTGCCCAGGCTGAGCATCCTTCCTCCCTGGCTTCTCGTCCCCGGTCTTTCACGCTCGGGGGGGGGGTTTTTTCTCCGCCTCAAGACGCCCATCTCGGCCCGCCACGCCACATGGGCGCCTTCCTTGCTCGTTCTCCTCGTCCATGGACACCCCCCCCCTCTCCTTCCCTTCCATGCTTAATAACTCCGTCGCCAGCCCCATCTTTGTCTCGCTTGTCAGTCACACTTTGGGAAAACCATCGCGCCACTTTAGCAATAGCAATAGCAGTTAGACTTATATACCGCTTCATAGGGCTTTCAGCCCTCTCTAAGCGGTTTACAGAGTCAGCATATCGCCCCCCAACAACAATCCTCATTTTACTCACCTTCGAAGGATGGAAGGCTGAGTCAACCTTGAGCCTGGTGGGATTTGAACAGCGGAACTGCAGAACTGCAGTCAGCTGAAGTAGCCTGCAGTGCTGCATTTAACCACTGCGCCACCTCGGCTCTCCTGCCTGCCTTCTCTCTCCACCCTCCCCATGCCCACCCCCGAATTCCCCGCGCCGCGTTCCGGTTCCGAAGAGCGAGAGCAATTCGGAGGCGGTTTGCTCGGCATCGACATGCAGGGATTTCAAACGATGTTGGCCTCTTCATGTGCCGCCAAACAGGTTCCGCGCAGGCTCTGCCTCTTTCCGGCTAGTTTCATCTGAATAGATCTGGTTCTTGTGTCTCTCTACGACAGTGTTTCTCAACCTTGTCAACTTGAAGGTGTCTGGACTTCAACTCCCAGAATTCCCCAGCCAGCGAATGCTGGCTGGGGAATTCTGGGAGTTGAAGTCCAGACACCTTCAAGTTGACAAGGTTGAGAAACACTGCTCTACCACACAAAGGAAAGGGGCCCGATTGCAGCGCCATCCCCCCTCTTGCCCAGCCAGGGCCATCATCATCAGGTTGTGCAGAGGGACATGGAGGGAAGCAGTCAAGAGCTTAATTTCAGCCAGTCTGTCTTTGGACCAGGGCTGGGTTCTTGCCAGTTCTAACCTCTTCTATAGAAGAGGTTCCACAAATCTACAGTGCCCTTTAGAACCGGTTCCAGCTCCCTCCCCCTCCCCCCCATTCCGCACATCATCAAGGTGAAGAGTGAGAGGAGGAATTCTGGGAGTTGAAGTCTACAAGTCTTAAAGCTGTCAACTTTGAACACCCCTGGGTTTTTTTCCCCTAAAGGGTTAGGGATGCAAAGGTCTTGTAACTTGACAGCTTTAAGACTTGCACACTTCAGTGCCAGAGTTCCTGAGCCAACATGACTGGAGGAGGAATTCTGGGAGTTGAAGTCCACAAGTCTTAAAGCTGTCAAGATTGAACACCCCTGGGGGTTTTTTTTCTAAAGGGTTAGGGGTGCAAAGGTCTTGTAACTTGACAGCTTTACGACTCGCACGCTTCAACTGCCAGAGTTTCTGAGCCAACATTTTGATTGCTAAGCAACAGCATTGTTAAGTGAGTCTCACCACATTTTATAAGTTGGACACACCCACCCAGTCACATGGCTGGCAAGCCACTCCCACTCGCTCACATGGCTGGCAAGCCACTCCCACCCAGTCACATGGCCGGCAAGCCACTCCCACAAAACAGGCCACACCTACAGAAGAGGTTCTAAAAAAAATTGAAACCCACCACTGCTTTGGATCCAAGGTTCAGCCGTGGCCTGTAGAACATGATTCTATGTGTGGATTGCACCTGATTGTTCTTAGGTAAGTTATAGAATTGCACCTGAAAATGACCATCTCTTCAGGTGCAATTCTATAACTTCCCTAAGAACAAGATGTTATTCAGCAATCTTCCTTTCTGAATAGACAGGTGGGGAATGCGGGTTAATCTTCCAAATGTTATTCACTACTTCATAGCCCAAACACTATATGTGTGTATATCCCAAAGTAAGCAAAATTCGCCTGGGCTTACTTTCAGGTATTGTGTACAGGCGGTTTCACTAGCAACACCTTTTTAAATTTGCTTACTTGGAAGTAAATCCCACTGAGTTTAGTGGCACCGAAACCTTATGCACAGGCCTGGAATGTTAAATGTTATAAAAGCAAGCACTTCAATTTCCCTGAATAAAATATACTGTGCGGGAAAGGCCTTATATTTTTCTATCAGTTAAAGCAGAAAAAGTGTGGTTTTGACATTTTTTGTTCCTCCACTCAAAAAATGAATTTCAGTGTTGAATTCCAGAAGTGTTCATCTTTGTTTCAAGTTAAAAAGTGTTTTGGAAAAAAAAAACATTCACTTGTTTTGAAGAAAAGCCTAGTTGTCCAAGAAGTTTTTCTTTTTCTTTTACTTCAGATGTGTACACTTTTTATTGTGGAAGCTAATCACTGCCTGCGTCGAAAATCACATTGTCCTGTAAAACCTCACACATTATCATCCACATCTCTTTTGTATACAAAGAGGTCTCAACAAAACCTCCATCCTCTTTCCCTCTTTCCCTTTCACATGCGTGCATTCCAGAGCCCCATGTTCCCTCTGACATGAACATGGGAGAATAAATCTGGGAATGTGAACATTGACCTTGTTGTGGGCAGTGAGAGGGGTCAACAGTTCATGAATCTGGAACAACTGGCCAGGTGATAGGTGTTCATTTCCTATTGCTGGAAGGAAAACGGCAGCTCCGATTTCAAAATTGTACTTTTTTTAGTTGTGGCACAAGAAGAGAAAATAATTTATGCTCAGAAGGCAACAAAAGGAAAGAAGCAAACAGAAGGTAGCATCTCTTTTGTTTCTCTGTCCTGGATATATATCAGTCTTATCACTACAGTTACTGCATCCATACTCACCTCTTTTTTCACCTCTGTTTCTGAAAAAGATGGTCTGAGAAACTCCAAATGCAGAGAATGTTCCTTCTGCTACCTGTTTAAATAATTGGCCTGCTTCTTGTCATGTTTGCAGAATTAATAAATAGAATACAAGCCCCTAGATCAATTCTAGCCTCTGTTATCTAAAAGACCTATTGTAAAATACTTTTGCGACGAGAACAAATGTAATTTTTTTTTTAAAAAATGCCTTGTCTAAACGCTTACTTTATTTACTTTCAACACCTTGCAGAAATCAACGCTGTTTTTTTAACCTCACATTTATTCTTTAAAAGTTAACCTTTCCAAATTAGTGGGGTTTGAACAGATTCAGGGAAATGACAAGAAATTAAACATAATTGGGATTGGGTTTCTAAAAACGATAATTTTCCTTAAGCATATTTCTAATTCATTTGTTCCTTTTTGACTAGTGCTTTCCCTTCCTCAAAGCATTCTCTAGCTGTCATTTTTGTATGTTTTTTCCCCCCTCCTCATTTGAAGAGCATGGATGATTGCTCTGAAAGGATTGCTAATAGAAATTACCTGCGACTGCTGGTGCCAAATTCATGAGAGATTCATAAGAGATTCTTCTTTCCAATCTCATTATCTTCTCTGAGAGATGAAGACGGCTGCCACTTTTTAAACAGCTTCGAGCATTTATATAGTGCTCTGTTTTGGTACCCTGTTATTGACAGCACATTTCCCTGGCCTTTTCAGGAATGAATTCCAATGTAGCTTTTTTTAAAAAGCAAGCTGGTATAGTGTGAAGTACCCGTGGGTCGCTCATGAAGCCAATGTGGAGAAAAGACACGGACACGAGCCTTCTCGGGATGAGGCGACCCAGATTGGGGGTCTGGGAGCCCCTTTTATTGAGATAGGACAAAGGCAGGAGGAGCAATCAGCATGTGATTTAAGACAGCCTGTCAAACTACAATTGCTAATCTACTGCTCAGGGAAGTTCTGTCTATATATGGTCAAATCCTGGGCGTCCTTGGTAAGGCACATCTAGAGTGGACTATCAGGATGTTATGGAGTACTATCAGGATGTTATGTTCTTTAGGAGTTTGTTTTTCCCTATGTGGTTCAGCATGGCTGCGCATGCCCTGTTATGCACTAGGCCATGGGTGACCCACACTCATGGCCATGTTTTTGCATCCCTGTGTGTGTGTGTTTCAGACAGCAGAAACTGCCCTGCACACACACACACCCGGAATGGATTCCAACATTATAGGATTGCAATCTTAAAATTGCAGCCTTTTTGCTAAAGAGTAAATTCTATAGGTAATATCAGAATTAACCTTAAACATATGCTATATAGGTTTGAATTGAGTTGACTATCAAAGGAGCAGGCAACTAAGCCCTAAACAGGTATAACAATGGAATGATCTATGTTTTAGATTAAAATATTGATGCATAATATAGAGCCGAGGTGGCGCAGTGGTTAGGGTGCAGTACTGCAGCCACTTCAGCTGACTGCTAGTTCTGCAGTTCGGCGGTTCAAATCTCACCGGCTCAGGGTTGACTCAGCCTTCCATCCTTCCGAGGTGGGTAAAATGAGGACCCGGATTGTTGTTGGGGGCAATATGCCGATTCTGTAAACCGCTTAGAGAGGGCTGAAAGCCCTATGAAGTGGTATATAAGTCTAACTGCTATTGCTATTGCATAAGGAGGAAGGAAAAGTGAAAAGGCGAAAGAGAATATGTAACACTCTTTCTTGCAGATTCCTCCAAATTTCTAAGCATAACATGCTTAGAAGGTTTGTAAACATTCTGAATCTGGCTCCCTCCCCCCTACTACCTCCCCCCTTAAATTACAACCAGAAGGAATTAGTGAGGAGGGAGGAGCAGTTGCAAAGATTACAAATCCTGTAGCATTCCGCATATATCCAAGGCAGTGTTTCTCAACCTTGGTGACTTTAAGTCCTATGGATTTCAACTCCCAGAAACCCCCAGCCAGCATAGCTGGCTGGGGGTTTCTGGGAGTTGAAGTCCACAGGACTTAAAAGTCACCAAGGTTGAGAAACACTGATCTAAGGTCTTATACAGTGGTAGTCAACCTGGTCCCTACCGCCCACTAGTGGGCGTTCCAGCTTTCATGGTGGGCGGTAGGGGTTTGCTGTAACTATGCTTTATAAATTTTTATAAAGTAAAGTTACTTCCCTACTTTATAAATCACCATTACTGTGGAACCGTTGGGCGGTTAGAAAATTTTACTCCTAACAGAGATACAAAAGTGGGCGGTAGGTATAAAAAGGTTGACTACCCCTGGTCTAGTAAGAGACTTATTTCCATGTAGACAGGCATAGGCTAATATCTGGAAGTGTTATTATATTGGATTTTTAACTTTAAAAATATTTACATTGCACTATGCCTCCTTTGTCATCTTTGTTAAAGACACTGACACTGGTGGTTGGTGTGGTTAGCAATTTCTCACAGAAGGAAAAGTCATCCCACAATGTAAATTTCACCTTTGTTTGTTCCTTGATCCTTGCTTGTTGAGTTTCTCATGCTGTGATTATAGACACGTTGATAGTGGATTTGAGCAAAATGTTGCTCTTGCATGCTTTACTTGGTTTTCTTTTGCATCCACATAATGACTTATCATGTTTTGTGCAAAGAAAGATTAGTAGGTTAATTTGCTACTGTCAAATGCCAGTTCATCTAACCAGCATATATAGCTTGCATGCTGCATGGGGAAGTCAATGAGATTCATTTTAAAAAAGCTGGCAGACAAAGCAGATTTTGGGACCTGACATTATAGGCTCTATAATGCCTATAAAATATAGTAGGGCTGTTTTAAATGAAGAGAAACCACATGCATTCAGCATAAAGAACAAGAAAACAAAACTGAATGGTATAACATCAAAGACAAGACTGCAAAGGTTTTGGTTTACTTGCGTAATTGGAGAACATATTCTGCAAATTATAATACTTAGTATAGAAATATCTCCCAGGGGTCTTCTTTATATGCAGAACTGCTTAATTTGGATAGAACGCAGACTTTCAAATCTAATTAATTTATCTGGTGTACATTAGGATGCTGTAGCTGATGTTCTTTTCAAAGTATAGTTAGCCTGCCTTTTTCACTGTGCCGCTTCTGTGTCCAGTAATGACAAATTACCTTTTAGGGAACTCACTTTCTTTATATTTCCTTATGTAGATATTTGATAACAAGCCCTACATCTTTCAATAGAATTCTTTCTCTTTTCTTTACGGTCATCCAAATAATCCATTATTCCTTATTTACACTTTCCCCCTTCCTTCTGACTTAATCTCTCATTGTACTGGTGATATTTGACAGAATTACAAGGCAGTGCCAGGATTATATTTGCATAATCCATGCTAACATTCTTCTTCCATCAGAATCTCTTGCCTTGGCATGAGCAATTCTAGTAGATTCCTCCCTGGATCATGTTGTTCTATTATTCAGACATCTTTTGTATGGCAATTAAGATACAATGAGTAAGACATTAATTAAGATCTTAATGGGAAAAAAAATCCTTTCAAATAGCACGACAGTTTCCAATTCTTTCCCTAAGTAGTTTGGTTGAATTAGACTTAGATGATAAAACCGTGGCACGACAAAACCGTGGTCCACTAAAGCGCGCCCGATTAAAGCGCGTCGCTGACGTCATCAGCAGCGCGACAACAGCGACCGCGGAGAAAAAAGGGCGCTTTAAAAAGCGCTTTGAAAGCAAGCCGATTCACGTTAAGGTAAGGGTTAGGGTTAGGGTTAGGGTTAGGGTTAGGGTTAGGATTAGGATTAGGTTAAGGGTTAGGGTTAGGTTTAGGGTTAGGTTAAGCGTTAGGGTTAGGTTTATGGTTAGCGTTAGGTTTAGCGTTAGGTTAAGGGTTAGGTTTAGGTTTAGGTTAAGGGTTAGGTTTAAGGTTAGGTTTCGGGGGGTTAGGTTTAGGGGTTAATTTTAGCTTTAGCGCTCACAGCGTGCTTTTTTCGTCGCGCTGTGATGACGTCAGGTATGCGGTTTCGTCGAGCGCGCTTTAGTCGAACGCGGTTTTGTGGTGGAACCTGATAAAACATCTTATGGAACTTAAAGAGACAAAATTCCTTCTATTCCTTAACTCCCAGCCATCTTCTGCCTCACAGCCAACATTGCTGGAGGAAGCAAGAAGGAGATGGGTTATTTTTCTTCTGTAAATCTTATTAACCTACTTTAGGATTGAATAATTTTAGATTATTGCTTAGCCTCATTCCATGCACATCAGTGAATGGAATCTATCTTCCTTGCCTAAAATTTTAGCTGTTCAGTAAATCTAATTTCAGAGATAACTCCATCCACTGCTTCAGATTCTTGGGTATTGCTATATCATTTATACAGATTTTTTCCTTCTACTGAAAATAAAACTGATGTAGAGTTGACAGGTTTTCATTAGTGTTTATTGAAATACAGAATATAGCTTTCCCGCTTTACACATTTTAAAAATGTAGGGATAGGACAGTAAACCAAAATAGTGACAACCTCATGATGACAAATTTCACATTTTACTAGCTCAGAACAAAGTGTTTGGTATTCTATAAGCAAGAGGATAACCCAGTTAAATAATTGGCCAATAGATCTGATGTAGTTTCAAAGACAGTGGAGAGCAATGATACATTGTGATTGCATTCAAATTAATTTAAATAAATAATGCCCTTCTGCTGATAAAAGTGCTAGCAGCAGCAAGAGTGGGCGATTTCCCTTGCCAGTTGCAGGCTTTGAGAAAACATTAGTATTTCTGTTCTCAGACTGAACTTCTGAACTGTAAGAGCAGATCTTCTAACTCTTGTAGGGGTTGATTGAGGCTAGGCTAAATTTCTTTTAGCTGCTATTGCAGTGATGGCTAATTTGTTCCGGATTGAGTGTCCAATGCGCATGCACGCACCTGAACCCCCAAAATGCAATACGTGCATGGCCCCTGCATGTGCCCCACCGCGCATGCACACACGCTCCCCCACTCCTATGCATGGCACGTTCCCCCCACCAGGGGTGGGTTTCTCGCCCCGTTCCAACCGGTTCGGTTGGAACGGGGCCAGCGACGTCCTCGTGCACACGTGCGGTGCGTACTAGCGTCTGCGCAACGCTCCAGCTGCTCCTGGACGATCGCGCAGGCGCTGTATGCGTCCTGCGCATGCGTGGAAGCGCAGAACTCATCAAAACTGGGTAAGGACCGCGGGCGGGCGGGCACGCCCTTCGGCGTTCCCGGAAGTTACTTACTTCCGGGTTCGGCGACCAACCGGTTCGCAGGGACCTCCGCGAACCGGTTGAAACCCACCCCTGCCCCCCGCATATGTGGCGCACCTCGCCCCTGTGCATGCACGGCAGAGACCCAAAGACCAGCTTGTTGTTGCGATGAAGAAAGAACGCACAGGCAGGAAGAAGGTTAATGGGAAGGCACAGCTTGTGGGAGCTCCCTTTTATTGTCATACACAGCTACCGTGGCAGAAGCTTGTTCATTGATCAAAGTACACTTTGTACTGATTGGATTGACTAGACGAAGTCCATAGCCATAGTTATCTGTTCTGACCCCCCCCTTCTTCGCTCGTTCACAAATGACAGTCAGACAGAACTTCAAAGGAAATATCTTTATCAGTCCTGGCTCAAGCTGGCTGCGAGCCCAAAATAAACGTAGATAAAGTCTCAGGCAAAAAGTTGCACAGCAAAAACAAAAAGCTCTTACAGCAAACCAGGTTTACAGAGAGCAAATCACTTATCCAAGTGCCTCTTTGAATCAGGTTTACAGAAAGCAAGTCACTTATCCAAGTGCCACTTTGAATCAGGTTTACAGAGAGCAAATCACTTATCCAAGTGCCTCTCATGAACAACGAACCACGACCGATGAACGACGAACCACGAACGAACGACGACTTCTGCAACTAAGGCGTGGCACCATCCGTCTTTTATCTGCAGAAGACGACACTAACGAGCAACAGCTGCTCATTATTCCTGCATCCCGACTCAACTCACAGCAAACTTCTGCTGAGTCACAACAGTCATCTAAGGTTAATGGACAGCTCATGGTTTCCTGCTGCAAGCGATGTAATGTGCCTACGTGCCAAATCTCATGTTTCCCACTTCTTAAGGAAGGATCAGGTTAATGATCATTGTGCTGATGTTGCATTCTCAGTGTGGTTGGCCAGCTGCTGAGAAAGCAAACAACCCCCCACCAGCTGGCCGGCAGGAGGCACATGTGCATGTGCAGCAGAGCTGAAATGAGGTGATGGCTCGCGTGCCCACAGAGAGGGTGCTGCATGCCACCTCTCTGGCACATGTGCCATAGGTTCGCCATCACAGCGCTATCGTGTTCTTCTCAAGAGGAAGGAAGCATGGAGTGGGGAAAGGGGCAGTGTGGCCTCCTTGATTCAGAACAGTTATTCTGCTTTTCAAAAAAAAGTTTCAAAAAGAAGTGGGATGGTGGTGGTGGTGTTGATGATGGTGATGATGATGATGATGATAATGTAGCTTCATGACCCTGCATCTTTCAGCAGTGCTGGAATTGAAATGAGGGCATTCGGTGTTTGCTTAGAACACCCAACAAGAGCTTCTGTGAAGTACCCGTGGTTCGCCCATGAGGCCAATGTTGAGAAAAGATACGGACACGAGCTTTCTCGGGATGAGGCGACCCAGATTGGGGGTCTGGGAGCCCCTTTTATTGAGATAGGACAAAGGCAGGAGGAGCAATCAGCATGTGATTTAAGACAGCCTGTCAAACTACAATTGCTAATCTACTGCTCAGGGAAGTTCTGTCTATATATGATCATATCCTGGTCAGGATGTTTTATCTTTTGGGACTTGTTTTTTCCTGTGTGGTTCAGCGTGGCTGCGCATGCCCTGTTATGCACTGGGCCATGGGTGACCCCACACCTACACAAGGAGTTATATGACAACAAGCTTCCATCAGTGCTGCATGCAGAAGGAAGGAAGGGAATTGTGATACCCCAGTGAATCTTCTATGTCAGTTTGGTTCAGGCATAACACCAAGTGATTTACTTGTTTTTGATTTCACCTGGTGGGTGACTTCATCCTTTTATCTGGATGAACTGCAGTGCAATACTGTAGATGCATTCAGCACTGAGGTGGCGCAGTGGTTAGGGTGCAGTACTGCAGGCCACTTCAGCTGACTGCTAGTTCTGCAGCTCGGTGGTTCAAATCTCACCAGCTCAGGGTTGACTCAGCCTTCCATCCTTCCGAGGTGGGTAAAATGAGGACCCAGACTGTGGGGGCAATATGCTGACTCTGTAAACCGCTTAGAGAGGGCTGAAAGCTCGATGAAGAGGTATATAAATCTAACTGCTATTGCTATTGTTTTCACTAGGTATTGCCCTCTAGAACTGATTACCAAGTTTGCAAGCTCAGTGGGTATTGAGGGGGAAGGGGCTCTAAAAATTCTTAATCCTCCCTTTGTCTAATAGAAACAAATAGAAGTAATCATGATCTCCTTAAAACGTATGTTCCTTTTTTTTTGTAGATTGCTCAATTTAGCTTGGATTGTCTGGTAATGATTGGGTTTACTTGGGAAATGTAAAAAAAATATTATTAATTAGTATGTTATAGAAACCATATCATTGTTGATGGTGATAGTTGCACGTTTGAACAAAAATATAAGAAACGCTTGCTGGACCAGATTTAAATCAGTAAGAGCAGTGCTTTTGGTAAGGAGAGGGTAGGAGTTGCTGATACCCAACTTTCTATTTGCTTAATCCTCTTTAAAGTTGTCCAAATTGGTAACTGCTACTATATCTTGCCCAGTGGTTGGTTGCTCATCCCGTTCCAACCGGTACGGTTGAAACGGGGCCGCCGGCGTCCTCGTGCACGCGCGCAGTTCACGCATGCATCTTAGCGCCTGCCCGATGCTCCAGCTGCTCGTGGAGAATCGCGCAGGCGCTGTATGTGCCATGCGCCTGCGTGGCAGTGCAGAAGCCTTCAAAGACCGGTAAGGAGCGCGGGCGGGCGGGTGGGCCTTTTGGCGTTCTCGGAAGTTATTTACTTCCGGGTTCACCGACCAACCGGTCCATGCGGACCGCCGCGGACCGGTTGAAACCCACCCCTGATCTTGCCATAGCAAATGTCATAGCTTAACAATATAAGGAAGTATTTCCTCTTATCTCCATGTTTGGAAACAGATTATGGTACTTTAAAAACCAGAATGGTCTTTTGCTGTTATCCTAGTAACCATATAAATTGGTATACTTTTCAACCTCCCCCATAATCCCCCCCCCCAGTCTTCTGCTAGTTTTCCATTCAAAGGGCTGATAATCTCTCCTCCTGCTTATCTTTAATCTCAATGAAACATCAGCTGCTTTTAAACTATTTATTAATTTGTACTGTTTACTCCATATGGACTGTTCATTATGGGAATAGTTCTCTGCCTAATTTGATGAACAATTTTAAACAGCTTGTCTCCATGTAGAACAATAAAGTACATCTTCTATCTGAAAAAACGTTTGTCTTGAAGTTGATAAATATTCCAGTATGAAATAATCCTAAAATCTATTTCAGCTCTTCAAATACTACTTTTCCCTCAAAGTCTACTTAAGAGAAACCCAAAAAAGCATAATTCTATAACAATGTATTAATAATGACATATGGGAAATAGAACTAATGAAGTAGGTCACAGAATAATTAAGTGTTACGGAAGATGAGAAATGAGGGAATCACGAATGTTTCTGACAGATGACACCAATAATTGAAAGATATCATCAATTATTTCAATGGATAAGTAGCCACAAGTAACCACTGTGCTTCTTGGCTGCCTCGAGCCTTTTCATGGTTTTAGTATTTATAGAAGTTCAGATGAAATTGCAAACTCTTTCAAGGTTTATATTTTCACTTTGGATTTAAAAGATGAATGAGATGCTCAGGTCCAGGCAGATGTTGTAGAATCATGGAGCCTGTCATGTAGGTCTTATTGTAAGTAACAAAGAGAAGGAGAACTTTTGGAGAGGGACCATTTATAGATGGACTAGCTCAGTGGTCTCCAACCTTGGCAACTTTAAGACTTGTGGACTTCAACTCCCAGAGTTCCTGAGGAGTCCACAGGTCTTAAAGTCCACAGGTCTTAAAGTTGCCAAGGTTGGAGACCACTGGACTAGCTGATAACCCGGTGTTGCCCGGGTATTTATAGATGTCGAAGGGTTTGTCTCACAGGGAGCCATTGAGAGGGGGCTTTCTTGCTCCTACATCCATGCCCATCATCCCTGCTCCTTCTCCCTCCCATGCACTCTTCCTTCCCGCCCTGTCTACGATCCTGGCACTTTGCCCCAAATCCATCAGGCACTTCCCCATTGATCCACTGGAGGACAAATGTCACGGCTGGCTTTCCAGAGGAAGCTGCGAAGGAATTGACATCACAGACAATTGCCGCTCTAGAATGCCCTACTCGCTCTCCTTAATGGACCAGGCTATGCTGGAACACACACACACACACACACACACACACAGATACATATACAGAGAGAGAGACTAGGGGTGTCTTCCCCCCACCCCACAAGTCCTTGTTTCCAGAGGGTAAGTCATCTGTGCACCAATTTTCATTGAAATTGCTCGGGGTGTGGCCTGCTTTCCGGGTCCACTGGTGGAACCCCTTCTAACCGGTTCGGTAGATTTGACGAACCGGTTCTACCAAATAGGTGCGAACTGGTAGGAACCCACCTCTGGGGCTGGTGTAATGTTTTAGGATGGCGATGTATATTTTTCTTACATTCATTTAACTTACAAAATTAATGAATTTTAAGACTGGGAAGATTGGAAGAGTTGACAACTGATTTAAACACTAATTATGTGAGATACACAGACAACACTTGTTTGTTATCTGAAAGTAAAGAAGACTTGGGAGTTATGATGCTGAAAATAAAACAACAAAATGAAAATATGGTTTAACGATAAATATTAAGGATGCAATGACAACTTCAACCGCACACTTTTTGAAGTTACAGTTAATTGTAAAGGAGTGAAGGTGTTATATCAAGCTTTTCTTGAGCACAAGATTAAATAAAATGGATTGTGTTGGAGAAATGCAGAGGGAGGAAGCAATGACAGACAAACCATGAAGGATTGCAATCTTTCAATGAAAACAGTTAAAATAGTGATTATCTACAGCTGTGACTTGACACAGTAAGAAAGGTAGATGCTTTCCATTTCTATTTTTGAAGGGTACCATGAGCTACAAGAATCAATGAATCAGTCCTAGATTACCAAAAGTCTGACTGTGGCTTTGAAATGCTGATCACTAAGAGAAACTCACATAATTTGGACAAATTATGTTTATAAGCAGTGGGCTAGAGAAAATAACTAAGCATGGCAAGGTAAAGGAAGTAGAAGAAAAAGATAATAGATAATCGGGATGGATGGAATGAAACACATTACAGCAGTGATCGCGAACCATTTCAGCACTGAGTGCCGAAAAGGGAGCGCTTGCCTGGGATGCAATCCGGAAGAGAAGCTGTCCAGTAGGCATGCGCGTGCCAGAAAATGAACTTCCTTTTTCCGGCACGTGCATGCGCACCAGCCAGCTAGTCTTCTGGTTAATGGTGCATGCACGCGTGATAATCAGCTGGCCAGCTTGCATGCTCACACTAGAAAACGGAAGACCAACTCTTCCAGTTTCTGGCACTGCTACGCGGAAAAAGGCCAGCTGATTGTCACACACACATGCGTGCCAGAAACCCAGAAGAGGAATGGGCAACACTGCATGTGCCAGGTGACATGGCTCCACATGCCACTTTGGGCACATGTGCCATAGGTTCACAATCACGGCATTACAGTAATGTGGAAGAACTATGAGTTATTATTAAAGAAGTTCAGGAAGGCAAGCACTTCTCATAATGTCACAAAGCATTAAATCTGACTTAATGATATTTAACTAACAGAGAGCTGGGTAGGTAGAGGAGTTTATTCCAAAAGAGATTCAAATAAATTAATACTATTGTTAAAATCAGGGGGATTTAAATTCCTAGCTTTGGCTTGATAATCATATTCTTTACGTTTAGTGAATAGCCTATTCTTCTATGTTAATTTTCTTTGTTCAGCCATCTGAAAATAGGTTATTCAACTTTTATTTCAGTTTAGATTAATGTGAATCATGCATCTGAAAGGAGGGAATTAGATCAAGAGGGAGGAAGAAAGGGAGGTATTAGGAGATAACTTCCCAAGGCTGAGAAGTTTGAATTTGGTTATTTCCATATGTTCTAATCATGTTCACCAATCTCAATACTACTTCAATGATTGTTGTCCTTATGTAAGTCAGTTTATATTAAAACAATATTTATTTTGTAAATAGTAATCTACATTATTAGTATTATTAGTTTGATGATTATCAGTTGTCTTTTTATAATCAATCCAGACCATGTGTACATTGTTTTTTCACCTTTGGCAATTCTCCAAAACCATTTTATCTATCTTATCTTTTGTACCTCCACTACTCTCATTATCTCTTTTCTGTTTACTGAAAAGATGTTTGTATGTATGTTTATTAGTCTTGTATGCCGCCCACTCCCAGAGGACTCCGGGCGGCTTACAATAAAAAGGGGAAGGGAATAAATAAGACAAACAATTTAAAATACAACAACATTCATAGTTACCGTGGGGCTGGATACTTCAACAGCCCCTGGCCTGCCAGAGCAGCCAGGATTTAGTGGCTTTACAGAACGCCTGGAGGGTCGTAAGGGTCCGGATCTCCACGGGGAGCTCGTTCTAGAGAGCCGGAGCTGCAACAGAGAAGGCCCTCCACCGGAGGGTCGCCAGCCGACATTGGCTGGCAGATGGAATCCGGAGAAGGCCTAGTCTGTGCGATGGAATCGGTCTGTGGGAGGTAATTGGCAGGAGGCGGTCTCTCAGGTACCCAGGTCCGATGCCATGAAGGGCTTTATAATTAATGACTAGCACCTTGAAGCGTGTCCGGAGACCAGTGGGCAGCCAGTACAGCTCACGGAGGATAGGTGTAACGTGGGTGTACCTAGGTGCACCCACAATTGCTCGCGCAGCTGCGTTCTGGACTAACTGAAGTCTTCGGACACTCTTCAAGGGCAGCCCCATGTAGAGCGCCATGTACTTCCTTCTAATAATTTTGGATGTTGTTCACTATTATGTCACTGAGTAATTTAAACATTTTTAGGTAAGTATATTATCAGCTTGTAGTTTCCTGGTATTGTCTCTTATGCTGGATCTTTTTGAGTCAGGTAAGTTTTGCCAGATATTAATACTTCATGAAATATTGCATAAAGTATTTCCTTTATGCAATGCTTCATTAAGCTGTTGCGTTGAAATTGAAGGTAAGTTACTCAGATATTTGAGCCAAAAGACATGCAATTGAGCATTTCCGTGAGATAGTTTTTAATTTTTTTCATCTATTTTTAACCATTTTGTTGTTGGACTGGATTGGATTTATTGGATTTATATGCCGCCCTTCTCCCAAGGACTCAGGGCGGCATACAACATTAAAAAAAACACATAATACAAAAGTTAAAAAAAAATTAAATAGAATATCCCAAACAAATCCAATTAGAATTAACAATAACATTTTTTTAAAAATTCGAATTAAAATTAACAATGGTCAATCATTTATTTTATTTTGTTCAGGCCAGGCTGGCTTGCTGGAAAAGCCAACTTTTTAGGGCACGTCGGAAGGACCGGAGGTCGGGGATTATACGAAGCTCCGGGGGCAGCTCATTCCAGAGGGAAGGCGCTCCCACAGAGAAGGCTCTCCCCCTGGGGGTCGCTAGCCGACACTGTCTGGCCGACGGCACCCTGAGGAGGCCAACTCTGTGGGATCGCACTGGATGGTGGGAGGCTACCGGTGGCAGTAGGTGGTCTTGCAGGTATCCTGGGCCTAAGCCATGGAGCGCTTTAAAGGTCATAATTAGTACCTTATAGAGCTTTCCAAAACTGGATTGTTTCCTTTTCTGTTTGGTTTCCCGTTTTCAGAAATTCCAGGGCTGTATATATAGACTTGTCTCTGGTCTGTTTGAAATAGTTGATTTTGATTAAATTGGATGATTTGCGGTCACAGTATTCAATTTTCCTACTATTGCTGAGATTGTTGCTTTATGATTTTTGAAGCGTCTCCCATTTTTATGGTAAGCGATGTTGGGCTGAGAGACAGAGTGACTGGCCCAAGATCACTGGCATTCATGGCTCAGGTGGACTTGCTCCCTTTGGCTTCCTATTCAGAGACTATTGCGGCTGCAGAGCTTTTGGTACCATAGGTCAGGGGTCTCCAACCTTGGGCCCTTTAAGCCTTGTGGACTTCAACTCCCAGAATTCCTCATCCTCAAGTTACTGCATCTCGGTGCCATCATAGATACTGTGAACTGTCAGGGCTCCCTGTCTCTGGCAAGCATCAGAGATCTGGTGCAGCAGGTACAACAGTCGCATCAAGCCTGAATTGTGCAGTTGTCCCAGCTCTTAGGCAAAATTATATCCTGCCTATCCATAGTGCCTTGGGCAAGACTTCATTCTTGCCAGCACCAGTGGCATCTCTTACCTCACCAACATGCCAACACAAGCAACTCACCAGTGTTGATTCTGGTTTCCGCATAGGTTCGTCGATCCCTCAGGTGGTGGCTGTCTGCTGCTCTGGCGAAGGGCACTCTCTTCAAAGAACCAGATTGTCTGACCATCATGACAGATGCAAGCCTATTTTGGCTGGGGGGGGCACACCTGCACAATCAAATTGCACAGGGCAGGTGGTCAGCATCCAAGGTGACACACAGCATCAATTGGCTAGAGTTGAGAGTAGCGAGACTTGCCCTTCTTCAATTCCAAAGTAGCATATAGGGACACCATGTGTTGATTCTCACAGACAATGTAGTGGCCAAGGCGCACATAAACTGCCATGGGAGCACCCGTTCCACATCCCTAGTGGTGGAAGCCAACTCCCTGGGAAGGTGGGCATAAAAACACTTGTGCTCGATTCGAACGGAGAACATCTCCGGGGTAAACAACATCCGAGCGGATTGGCTAAGCAGGGCCACAATCAACCACTCGGAGTGGCGGATCTGTTTCACCAACTGTCGCAGAGGTTCAACCGAGTGCTAGTCGATCTATTCGCCACCCCAGAGAACACACACCTTCCCAGGTTCTTTTCCAGAGTTCAAACCTCACAAGTGGAAGGCTTTGAAGTCAACACACTTCATTGTCAATGGCCACCAGTCTGCTATATGTGTTTCCACTGTTGCCTCTTCTCTTGTAGAGAGAGTCCATTCATAGATTGTTTCAAGACTGACATGTACTGGCTATGATGTTATTACTATTTCTAAGTTATCATTTCTAAAGTTCATATTAGCTTTTTGCTTGTATGTTATTATAATAACAATTCAAATACTTTGGTCACCTAATGAGAAGGAAGGACTCTGGAGAAGAGCCTAATGCTGGGAACGATTGAGGGCAAAAGAAGAAGGGGACAAAAGAGAATGAGGTGGCTGGATGGAGTCACTGAAGCAGTAAGCCTGATGTGAAGTTCCCAAGAGATGACCTAATTAATTTACAAGCCTCCAGACAAAGTTCAAACAAAAAAACATTCATTTATTAGGATCAACATCTTGGCTTGATCTTCTGTGGAACCTAAACTGGCTTTCACAATTGCATTTGAACTTTACCCCTCTATCTCCTCCCTTCTGTCATGCATCATAATGTTCATTGTTTATTACACTTGTATGCCGCCCTATTCCCGAGGGACTCAGGGCAGTTAACAAACAAGATGGGGAGGGGGGAAATACAAAAAACAAACAAAGACAAAAACAAATACAAAAAACAAATACAAAAAACAGCTTAAAAACAACGCAACAGTCACAACAATTCAAGTGGGGCTGGGAACTCATCAGCCCCAGGCCTGCTGGAACAGCCAGGTCTTGATAGCTTTGCGGAAAGCCTGAAGGATGGTGAGGGTCCGAATCTCCATGGGGAGATCGTTCCAGAGGGCCGGAGCAGCCACAGAGAAGGCCCTCATATTCGCCAACTATATTGTAGATATATGAAACCCGACTCTAGCCGAAGTTATGCATGGAATCCTCCTTCCAGGCCCAACCTGATAATAGTCATGGCAACGCTAGAAGTTGACACCTGAGCTTCAATGGACTCCAGGGAATAATAAGAGGACAGGAAGGCCTGGAGGAACGTTGTCCATGGGGTCGCGATGGGTCGGGCATGACTTCGTGACTAACAACAACAATTGTTTTATCTAAATTTTGTTTCTACTATTGTTTTGGGATCTTCCATTTTCTGAATCTTTTCCAGTTCTGCATTCCTGAATATTTTATTTCTGGTAATGAATCTCCTTTGGTTTGCTAATCGTTGTTCAGTGATATTTGCGTCTGGATAATTTTTTTTCCAATGTTCAAGCATTCGCTTTAAGTATTCCCATTTTGTTGGTTCTAATTTATATTAAAAGGCCATAATGGCATGATTTTCAAACACATGATTTTGTTATGTCTGTGCTTGATGTTCTTCCATCAATCCTACAATCCCAGCCATAGCTCCTGAGTCCCATTGCCTACTTGTCAACAATTGCCCAGGAACTCTAACATCTGACATGATTTTAATTGACCTGTATGATGACCCATCTGGTATAAAATTATTTTTCTGTTTGCTCACTGTATTCAATGAGTTGATGTATTCATTTTGTCTGACTTTTCCACTAAAACCAGTAATCCTTCTGGTAGAATACACCATTGCTAACATAGCTCTCAACCTCATCAGAGCATCACAAGCCTCTCCCCCAAAACATGGGGATATCCCTGAAATTGAATAGATGTTATTATGTGTGGATAACCTACAGTTAGATTCACTGTCTAAAACTGGGTGAAATTTAATACTTCAAGTCCTAACTAAGAATCTAAGAATTATCATCCATAAATATAGGCACTTCCAAGCAAGGTAACTTTTTTTAAAAAATAGGATTTTTCTGGTATATATTATTAATTGCTTACTTTTAGCCAGTGATGTGTGGTGAGCTTTATGGCTGGTGAGGCACTTTTTAGACTTCTGTACTTCAACTCCCAGAATTCCACAGCCAGGCATGCTCAGTTCCAATTTAAAGCGACAGCATTTTTCCCCCTTGCAAAGTAAGTTTTCCCATTCTTTTTCTTCTCCCTCCCCTTCCTTCCTCCTTCTCCCCTCTCTCAAACAGACACACGCACACAGAGAAGTTGGATCCCTCTCTCACTCACTCACTCTCAAACAAATACAAACACAGAAGTTGGATTGGATATATTTTCCAACGGCTTGAAAGCAGCTCCTCTGCCATACCCTCCCTTCCCCTGCTGCCTTCCGATCAGAGCCTTTGATTGCAGGTGAATCACATTGTAATCAGTGAAGCTGGGCTTATATACTTTTATCCAGGTGTGTGTATTTGTGTGTGTGTGTTTGTGTGTGTGTTTGTGTTTGAAAAGGCAACGTGGTTCTGCCAGAGCTCTGAGTCAGACTGAGCTAGTTGCTCCCAGAGAACTCTAAAAAGCCTCTAAAAATGTCCTCTATAGGAGGCGAGAGAACACGTACCTCCTTTGCATATGAAATTTTTTGCTTTTTAACCCTTGCTTAACTCTTAAAAGGTGAAAAAATGCTTATGCATAGGAGGCTCCTAGTTCTCTCGCCTCCTCCTATAGTTAACACTAAGCACTGTTCCAAGTCACTGTGACTTGGAATCTGGCAGCAACTACCTTGGCTTTAATTATTTTAAAAAAAATTCTTTAAAATTCTTTCCTTTTCCTCATGACTGGTGAGGCCATGCCTCCCCTGCCTCTAGTGACTGCACGTCCCTGCTTTTAGCCATATAAATGAATGGTATTATTTGTATAATGGAAGAAATCAAGCTTCATGGGAATTCAAGTTGTACACGTTGGGTAGTATGCAGACTTACTCATATTTAAACTAGAGTGATGATTATGTTTCCTTGATTCTGATGGGTCGCTACTAATACTCCCCCCCTATCCCACCACACTTCTTTGCTTTCTGAAACTTAAGCAGTGTATTTCAGTAGGAAATATGGAAATATATTGCTACAGATTCCACCTAAATAGCCATCTTTTATTTTTCTTTCAACAGAGAAAGAGAGTATTTTTGTAGTTTATAACTTTTTTTGTGGCAGGCTGTTTTTAAATCAGATATATAAAGTGTTGTTTGCAAATAGGCCGATAACCTACACTATATTAGGATAAACAGGCCAGGAGATGCAAATTGTTCAGCTTCTTGTGCAAACTGGCAAAAAAACATTCAGCGTAGGAAGAAAATGCTTTATTCAAAAGAGCATAAATTATATAGTCTTACAAACTGAAATTAAGAGAAAAACCATACTTCTGAATAGAATATAAACGTACAGAATAAGAGCTTTTGATATTTTGTGCTTGTGGAGCCCTCTTGAAGACATTTTACTCTCAAATAAGCAACAGGATATTTTACAAAAGGAAATGTTTTCTTGAGAAAGTCTGAATGTGGCCATTCTAGCATTCTACAACATATTAATAACGATTTGTCAACATACTATACTCTTTGGAATTATTAGATAGACATTAGCATAATATAAACTAAAATTCACAACAGCTTCAAATATAACACAGTCCATGCCAAAATTCAAAATGCTAGCAAAAAATCAATACAAACTAAGTAGGTTTCAAATTAGCACTTTTTATGGAGAAATATTTTTTAAAAAATACAAGTTTATAGAAGTGTATAGGCAAGGCATCAATCAACCCTGACCTCTTCCAACCACCTGGGATGCATCTTCCATCATTGAGTACCCCAATCTATAATCCTTGAAGAGGAGACTGGCATTGGCAAATGAGTTTGGCGAAATAGCCACATGGCTGCCGAAAACCGTATATTCCCTTCCCGTTCTCCCACCGTTCCCTAGCTTGTCGTGCATTCTTTCCAAAAATCGGGACTTTTTAAAAACACCGCGGGACGCGGGACAAATTGTTAAAAATCAGGACTGTCCCGCCAAAAGCGGGATGTCTGGTCACCTGCCCGCTCTCCTTATCTTTATTTGAGCCAACCGGGGCATTTGCGCATGCGCACAGGACATACAGTGCCTGCGTGATGCTCCGCCGAGCAGCTGGAGCATCACGGGCAGTGGGTACATATGCATGCACTGCGCATGTGCATGTGGTGGGCGCCTGGCCCCGTTGCAGCGTACCAGTTGCAACGGGAGCCGGAACCCACCACTGGTTCAGTATAATTTATAACTCTGAATAAGTTCAGTCATTATATAAACTTGAGACTTTTATACCTATATTAGAATGTTATCGACTTTATTATTTTTTTCTTTGAGAAAGTCTTTTACCTCTTTATTACCTGGGGGAGTTGTAACATATCAATACCATCCTATGGGTTGCTTTTTTTAAAGAAAATGTGAAGTTTAGCCAGCTTGCCAGATGCTGCTTATTATAAATTGGACAGCTCTATACTCTTAAGTCCTGCAGCACAGCATAATTACAGTTTTAAAATTCGAAATATACTTCCCTTTTCATTTTTAAAAACAATCTCTTGCGAGATTGTTTTGTTTTCCAAGACTGCGTGGGGACGGGTTGAAGTTGCTAGTCACATATTTCAGTGGGGTCCACTCAGGAAATGGCATTAGAGCAAGCACAGCAATTATTTCATTGCTATCGTTTATTCACCCAAAAGGCAGCAAAGTAGCAGTTAGCAATAGCAGTTAGACTTATATACCGCTTCATAGGGCTTTCAGGCCTCTCTAAGCGGTTTACAGAGTCAGCATATCGCCCCCACAGTCTGGGTCCTCATTTCACCCACCTCGGAAGGATGGAAGGCTGAGTCAACCTTGAGCCGGTGAGATTAGAACCGCTGAACTGCAGATAACAGTCAGCTGGAGTGGCCTGCAGTACTGCACCCTAACCACTGCGCCACCTGCGCCAGTGTAGGAACTCTGACTTTCATGCCTTAGAGATTAGCAAGAAGCAAATGACCACTGAGAAAGCTCCTTTGGAAGACAGACAGGGCAGCAGAAACCACCAAATTGCTATGTTAGTGCAGACTGTAGGAAGAAGATGCAAAGATCTGGAGGATCTGTAGGAGAGCAAGTTTGAGAAATCCACCCTTGCACTCTGTCCTCCTAAATACACAGTCTTTATTTAGATACAGTGTAGAGGAATAACCCGTTTAATTACATATCCCTCCCATCTGTGCAGAAGTGATAATTTAGTACTCATATGCATTTGGAATATAACGTACACTGCGAGCTTTAAATTACCATTTTAATATTCTTGTTAAAGATTGATTGCTATTGTTCAAAGCTGCTATCCCCTTTATTTCGCTATTCACCCTGATTTGAAATGATTATGTGTTAGAGAAATGGGAGGGAATCAGGTTAACTACTCATGGTAAGAAGCTTTTTTCTGTTTCAATCGTAACATCCCTTGTTCTAGTATATTAAGAGAGATTAGTTTACAACATCTTAATTTTATACTAGTTCTGCTGCCAGAAATCAGTGTCAAGAATGATTAATAAGCAGTTTTCTTAATAGCTACCGATAGACAACAAGAGTTTTCAACAAGACTTGAACAAAATTGGCGTTTCCATTATGACTTCCATTGACTTTTTTTCTCATTTGAATGTAAATCTGTTGATTTGCTTTTCAACTGTTGTTTATATAGTACTATACAGTATAACGAAAGAGTACTTAACATTTGAAGAGGATCCTGTAGTTAGTTGACTTTGGATGTTGTTAGCACAACCCAAAAATCTGAATATGAAGATCAGGTGATATCAGAGAGATTTTCTTGAGTCTTTCCCTGCTATAAATTTCCTAGACCTCTGATTGCTCTCTGCTTCAGCATTGAAGAAAGAGACAAGATTGACCTTAATTCCAAAGTAAGCAACAACAACAACAACAACAACAACAACAACAACAGACTGATTATCTACAATACTATGATCGAGTTGCCAAAATCATACATTGGACACTTTGTCAGAAGTTTGGGGGTCAAATGCAGCAAAAATTATTGGGAACACCAAATTGACAAAGTTGTTGAAAACGAACAGATCAAGATTTGTCCAAATCCAAACAAACAGACATCTGGTCCACAACATGCGTGACATCACTATTGTGGAAAAGAAAAAAAAAGTCTGGTTCATTGATATTGCAATACCAGGTGATGTCCGAATTGAAGAGAAACAACTAGAAAAAAATAACAAAATACCATGATCTGCAAGTTGAAGTTGAGTGATTGTGGTGGAAGAAATCAATGGTTGTACCAATAGTAATGAGAGCCCCTGGTGCAATACCCAGGAACACCTAAAGGGTTGCCTGGATACATGGACATTTTGAACTTATTGGACCTGAATATTCTGACGTTACAGAAAAACCAATAACCCATCTTACTTGGAACTGCCTATATACTCAGAAGTTAGCTTAACAGTTCTTAGGTCCTGTTGTGGCCCAGCAGGAACCGTTGGAGCTGCCATCAGACTCCGACAGTGAGGGGCCCTATGAGTCGGCTCTGGAGGATATGGAGGACCCTGGACAGGGTTCCAATGCCGAGCAGGGCACAGAGAGGTTGGTTGGCCACCAGGAGGCGCCTGAGCCTTGGACTAGTGGGGAGGAGACAAGGGAGAGTGATCCAGAAGCCAGCATGAGTTGTTCCTGGATGCACGCCATCGAAGAGCTACTAGGCGTCAGGAACAATTACGCAATTACAGGAGGTGATTGTACTCAGCTGGTGGTCATTAGGCTCCTCTCCAGACTATAAAAGCTACTTGTGCACACGGCCCTCTTTGTAGAAGTCAACACAGAAGTGAATGTCGGAGGACATTATTGTGAGCTTGGCAGGCTGCCAAGCCTTATCTGTGTTTATTGCTGCCTGAGTTTGTCTGAGTTGCTGCCAAGGTCCTTCCTTATCTGTTTGTTATGCTTGGCTTTCAGCCACCGAGGTTTTGGTGTTTTGCTAATTAAAGTACATTCCAGTTAAGCTTGTCTCGGCAGTCGTTACTGGACGGAGGAGGGGGTCAGAAGAGGTCCTTGGTAAGGACTTGAACTGTTAAGTTTTTACCAGTCCCAGACCGTGAATAGAATTGAAGTTTAAATCTCAAACAACAACAACACCTTAAAAGCTCTTAGGTCCTTAATTAGGACCTGAACTGTTGTTTTCACCAGTCCCAGGCTGTGAAGTGAACTGAAGATTAAATAATAATAAAATAGTTGAGGAACATTTCTGAATATTATCACCTTTACAAGTATGCTAGTAAAGTAAGACAACTCTTATAACTACTACTTACAACTACTACATAGAGATTGTGACAGAAAAGTGTAAGTTTTAAGATTTAAGATTTAGTTTATTTGTATGCCACCCTTCTCCGGGAGGGACTCAGGGCGGCGAACAACTCAAAAGGGGAAAAGGAGATACAAGCACAATACACGTAATTAAAATACACAAGAGTCATACAGCCATACAAGTCGAAAGTGGAGGGGAACTCATCAACCCCAGATCTGCCGGCACAGCCAGGTTTTGATGGCTTTCTGGAAGGCCTGGAGAGAGGTGAGGGTCCGAATCTCCGCAGGGAGTTCATTCCAAAGGGCCGGAGCTGCTACAGAGAAGGCCCTCCCCCGGGTGGTAGCCAGATGGCATTGGCTGGTAGACGGAACCCGGAGGAGGCCAACCCTGTGCGATCTAATGGGTCTTTGGGAGGTAATTGGCAGCAGGCGGTCTCTCAAGTACCCAGGTCCAATACCATGAAGGGCTTTATAAGTGATCCTCTAAAAACTTTATGTCAAAGGCAAGATTTATCTCAGTGTTTGTACATCTGCATAATGAGGGTCCATTGAATACCACAATTCATTGTCACTGAAAACAGTCATTATAGCTTCCCTGGTGCAGAAAAACACACATTAAGCTGCTGAAGCAACTTTATACATGCCAGCTTGCCCACCTGCAGGCTTATCATTCCGGTCTGAGTTGATTGCTTCGGCTTTTCCACTGCAGTTATGTCATTGATCAATTTCACTCTAGGCTTTCCCCCCCCACCCTTCCAGGATGTAAACGTCAGGGCCAGTCAAATGAGAATATGCCATTTAGATAATGCTCTTGAAGAGTTACATATGGGAGACAGTTGAGGAAGTAATAATGGCAATGCATCAGACCAAAAATGAACAGGAAGAAAGTGAGACTGAGATAATAAGAAAAGGGATGGAACTGCTACGTGCAATAAGGGAAGGAGTAGGAAATGAAAAACTTCTGGAAAGCTACTTAAAAAAAAAAAAAAGTTTAGGGTTTTTAAAATTGCTTTAATTTAAAAAGTTCAAAAGAACTTTTCCTTGCCTTGCAAAACAAGCTCCTTCATAAAAAAAAAGGAAACATTCCTTTTTGATAATGCTGGAATTGGAATGCAGTTCAGTGAAACTTGGTGGGCAGCAGATCCATTGCCAGCGTGATTATATGTCCATATAAAGCACAAGTTATCCAATCAGAGATTGTGGTGATGGCCAACTTACTATTACAAACCTTCAGAGCAGGGGTGGGTTCCTGCCAGTCAGTGGTGGGTTTCAAAAATTGTTCGAGCCTACTCTGTGGGTGTGGCCTCCTTGGTGGGAGTGGCTTGCCATCCATGTGACCGGATGGGAGTGGCTGGCTGCCCATGTGACCGGATATGAAGATGCCGATGACACTTGTCAGAACCACCTTAAATTACCTCACACACAGCACTGGCATGCATAAGAATATGATGTCAACTAGTTTTTTAAAAGGCATCTTTGGTTTGCGTTAAAACAACTTCAACACACACAATGTTCTGATTGCACCACAAACGCAGTAGTCATCCTTACCTTTCACAGAGGCACTGAGTTTTATAAATAGGAGCATGATAGTGTAGAATAATCATATCCAAGAACCAGTGGTGGGTTTCAAAAATTTTTGGAACCTCTTCTGTAGGTGTGGCCTGCTTTCCGGGTCCACTGGTGGAACCTCTTCTAACCGTTTCGGTAGATTTGATGAACCGGTTCTACCGAATAGGTACGATCTGGTAGGAACCCACCTCTGCTGCCAGTTCTAACCTCTTCTGTAGAAGAGGTTCCACAAATCTACAGTGCCATTTAGAACCGGTTCCAGCTCCCTCCCGCCTCCCATCCACACATCATCAAGATGAAGATCGTGAGGAGGAATTCTGGGAGTTGAAGTCCACAAGTCTTAAAGCTGTCAAGTTTGGACACCCCTGGGTTTTTTTCCCTAAAGGCTTAGGGGTGCGAGGGTCTTGTAACTTGACAGTTTTAAGACTTATGTGCTTCAAATGCCAGAGTTTCTGAGCCAACATTTTGGTTGCTAAGCAAGAGCGTTGTTAAGTGAGTTTCACCACATTTTACAAGTTGGCCATGCCCACCCAGTCACATGGCTGGCAAGCCACTCCCACCCAGTGACATGGCCAGCAAGCCACTCCCACCCAGTCACATGGCCGGCAAGCCACTCCCACAAAGCAGGTCACACCTACAGAAGAGGTTCTAAAAAATTTTGAGACCCACCACTGCTTCAGATGTATAACCCCAGTACTGATTTTAGATAAGCAAAAAGGGATTCTCCCCCCTGCCTCCCAAGCATTTAAGGTAAAAAACCAGAGTTGGGAAATTTTGGCTTACCCTTTACCTTTGTAGAAATTTCCTTCTTGCATAGTATCAATGAAAAACTAAAGAAACTGTTTTACTTTTGCAATAGACACCATCGCTGTTTATCCTTAATTTTCTACCTCTCATGTCTTTGCTATAAATTCCTGTCTCCCAAACTTATATTTTTTTAAAAATTCCATGGGTGCTGAACTATTCATGCTTATGCTATTTGTGTTGGTAACATGTTCTTGTGTGCTTCTTTCAAGAATCATTCTAGATGCTGGCTGATGGCTAAGCTAGTTCAATTATCTGCCTAGCTTAAGGACAGTGGGCATTTGAACAATGTATGATAGGAAAACAGCAGTATTGTTGCAGAAAATGACAGACTTTAGACTTCTCAGGAAAAGTTTATTTGGCAGCCAGGTTCAGAAAGCTAGCCCATGGCTTAGCATTGCAAGTTCTGAACCACCTTCATTATCGAAGCACACGTTGTTATACAAGAGGTTACCGGGGCAAACATGGAATGGAGACCCGAGAACCTTCTACTAAGCATTAAACCAGAAAACATGAGCAGTTCAATATGGCATTTGAGCCTACATATAATTGTGGCCGCAAGAATAACTTATGCACAATTTTGGAAATCCACTACCATACCGTCGGAAGATGCTATAATTAAAAAGATCTATGAATGTGCAGAAATGGACAGAATGACGGGTTGGCTGAGGGACAAAGGAGAAACGGAACATTATCTTAGCTGGAACCTATGGTATATGTGGGCGACAAGGAGAACAGCAGGGACTTAAAATGGGGAAAGTTAACATGGGTATTGTAATAGATCCCTGAACTTTGCAATGAGAAGATGTGGCTTAGAGACCTAACAATGAAGAAGGAAAGAAAAAGTTGGGCTGTGAATGATTGTCACCGTGGGGGGGGGGGAGGGGAGGGGGGGGTTGTATGTTTAAAATGGTATTTGTATCTGTATGTTTTACGCTTTAAAAAAAATGTATAACTAATGAATGCCGATACAAAAGGCTGTATATTTACTTTATATTGTTATGTATGATTTGTCTTTCTTATGTTGTTGTATTTTTCTTTCTGTTTTTTAAAGGTAATAATGTTTAATAAAAATTATATTTAAAAAAAATACATTCTCAAAAGCATTGCAACACGGAAATACTTAACACATTTCTTAGTGGTTACCTTGAGGAGAAAGCCTTATAAGGAGATGGGGTCTTACTTCTCCTTTTGTTTATGGTGTACGTGTCATTAACGAACTTTAATTGAACCTTGGACCTTTGACATAGATTTTGACATCTTGTGGTTAGGCGCTGGCTTCCTGTTTCTTTTTTCCCCCCAAAGGTTTTATTTCTTTTAAAACACAAATATTTCATCATTCGTCAATCATTAAAACATCGAAGTACAATTTTTTGTGTGTGCGCCCCTCCCTCCCTCTGCCCCCCCTCCCCCCTCCCCCCCCGACTTCCCAGAACCCGTACACGGGTGTTTGTTGTTCGAATCTGAGCTTTGGTTCAAAAGTAACACTTTCTGGTTGAATTGAGTTCTGCACCCTAACCACTGCGCCACCTCGGCTCTTTTAGAACTCATGGTCTCCCAGTTTCCGCCAGTTTCTGATTAACAATCACTAGGCTAAATTGGTCTTACTTATTTCTGTCTTCAGAGTACTGCAGAATTGCCGTCTTGAGAGAAGGACCATCCGGAGTGAAGTTTGCTTCCTCCCTCCAGTGCTACCTTCTTCCCATTCTTGCTTCTCTGGAACATGGTCAGTGTAGTGTCTTCCTCTGGCTTTGGCAGTGGATGTCCCAGCCAGCTGTTGAGTTTGCAAGCTTGCATCATTTAAAAATATGCATTATTTTCTTACCCTAGAGGCTAAATTACTAGCTGTGTTTGGCTGCTACTGAGCCAATAATGGCACTGATAAAGAGCCAATTCCTTAATGTTCCAGTGCCATGGCGAGTCAGGTAATCCACAGGTAGCATCTGATTGGATTAGCTTGTTTTTTAGGCTGATGCTTAGTGGAACGGCGGGTACAGTGTTTTCTGAAAGCAGAAATGGATGTTGCAGAACAATGTACAGTTGTACTGCATACATAATACTCTTATTTAGCAATAGCAATAGCATTAGCAGTTAGACTTATATACCGCTTCATAGGGCTTTCAGCCCTCTCTAAGCGGTTTACAGAGTCAGCATATCGCCCCCACAGTCTGGGTCCTCATTTCACCCACCTCGGAAGGATGGAAGGCTGAGTCAACCTTGAGCCGGTGAGATTAGAACCGCTGAGCTGCAGATAACAGTCAGCTGAAGTGGCCTGCAGTACTGCACCCTAACCACTGCGCCACCTCGGCTTTATTTTTTGGAGTTGTTAGTGGCTCATTTTGACTATGGACGATCCATAAAGATACTTCATTGGAAACTAAAAGAATCCTATTGCTGTGTTTAAATATTGCTGCAATAGTTACCATCTGCCCCAGGAATTAACTGGAAAAGACACCTGTGCTTTCCATGCCAATGTAGCAGATGCTGGTTATAGGTGTGTTTTCTTGAGAGCCTCCCTTGACGATGATGCAGATGGATTGAGTGATTGAGCCTACAACAATTGCTGAAGGCCAACAGCGTATCACAATTTCCCCCAACTTTGGGATCAGACGAGCAGAGCATGAATCGGAAATTTCAGTTCTGATTCCCGTTTTATTTTTTTATTGTTTAAATAGCAATAGCAATAGCAGTTAGATGTATATACCGCTTCATAGGGCTTTCAGCCCTCTCTAAGCGGTTTACAGAGTCAGCATATCGCCCCCAACAATCTGGGTCCTCATTTTACCCACCTCGGAAGGATGGAAGGCTGAGTCAACCCTGAGCCGGTGAGATTTGAACAGCTGAACTGCAGAACTGCAGCCAGCTGAAGTGGCCTGCAGTACTGCACTCTAACCACTGCGCCACCTCGGCTCTTATATTAAATAATAAGTTAAATAACTCTGATGGAAATATATCATTATGAATTGCTTTTTTATAGCTTTTGTATGCTACCCAGAGTCATGTCTGAGTTGGACGACTATATAAATGCTTAAACAAAATATATTTATTTATTATAATAAATATGATAATAATAAGCCACTCGGAGTTGTCTTGAGATAATAAATTTTATAAATAAATAATCCCATCACTATTCAAGTGGAGTCCTGCAGTAAAAATCAGGGTAGTTTTGAACTCTTTGGTTAATAGTTTGCATCTTTCCTCTTTAAACATTGTTTTGCTCCAATAAATGCTAAGAATGTTCTTACAAAATGTGCTTGAACATGATTTCCCTTTGTACATTAGGAGAGAAGGAAATAGCAGCACTAAAGAAGCTGTACATAGATTTTGTAATATTTCTATTGAAAATATTTAGCTCTGAACAATAAAACTGGGAATTAAGATATTAAATATATTTGCTTGTGTAAATGGCATTGACATAATAGGAGCTCAGAGGAATTATTCAGCGTTGGTTATTTAAAACCTATTTCATTATTTCTTTTAAAACGAAGATTTTCCAGATTACAAAAATGAGTCAACTGGATTGAGATGCAGCTGTAGAAGTTGAATAAATAAAAAATAAATAAATACAAATAGCCTTTTAAAAGAAAATTGAATTCTGCGCATGTAATCTGAATCCAGGAATTGGATTTTAGCCTAAGGAAAGCTAGATATTAAAGATAATATACTTTTTTTTTTTAAATATCCCTGCGTTAATGTGATGTTAGCATGCTGAGTTCATTGAATGCTCGAGGATTTTTTAACGTGCTCTGCTGGATACTTTGAAGACATTTTGATTCCTATAACGGAAATTTAAATGCTAGTTTAAGGTTTAATGTGCATACAGGTCAGGGGTGGGTTGCTAATCCCGTTCCAACCGGTTCGGTTGGAACGGGGCCGGCGGCGTCCTCGTGCACGCGCGCAGTTCACGCATGTGTCTTAGCACCTGCGCGATGCTCCAGCTGCTCGCAGAGACTCGCGCAGGCGCTGTATGTGCCATGCGCCTGCGTGGAAGCGCAGAAGCCTTCAAAGACCGGTAAGGAGCGTGGGCGGGCGGGTGGGCCCTTCGCCGTTCCCGGAAGTTACTTACTTACTTCCGGGTTCGCTGACCAACCGGTTTGCAGGGACCACCGCGAACCGGTTGAAACCCACCCCTGATACAGGTAGTCCTCACTTACGAGTGATAAGTGGGATTGAGAACTCCAGCACAATGTCATGTACTGGGCAGGCTTGCAAGGACATTTCCAGCAGTCCCAGTTACTATTGTTAGGTGAATCCTGCAACGTTGCTGTGTCCTGCGATCACTTGATTGCTATTTGTGACCTCTTGTTGGCATCTCTATGGACTTTGCTTGTAGGAAGCCAGCAGTGAATTTCCCAAAGGGTGATCGTGCAACTCCAAGATATTGCGATGTCATGATAGTCAGTTGACAAGCATCCAAACTGTAATCATGTGACATGAGGTTACTGATGGCTGAAACCACCAGGGTCCATCATGAGTGTCCCTTGTTTAGAACTGTTGTATCGTCAAACAGTCACTAAATGAATGGACATTTTATGAGGACTACCGGTAGTACATCTGACAGGTACTACTTCAGAGGTGGGTTCCTACCAGTTCGCACCTATTCGGTAGGACCGGTTCGTCAAATCTACCGAACCGGTTAGAAGAGGTTCCACCAGTGGACCCGGAAAGCAGGCCACACCTACAGAAGAGGTTCCAAAAATTTTTGAAACCCACCACTGGTCTTTGGATATGATTATTCTACACTATCATGCTCATTTTTATAAAACTCAGTGCCTCTGTGAAAGGTAAGGATGACTACTGCGTTTGTGGTGCAATCAGAACATTGCGTGTGTTGAAGTTGTTTTAACGCAAACCAAAGGTGCCTTTTAGAAAACAAGTTTACATCATATTCTTCTGCATGCCAGTGCTGTGTGTGAGGTAATTTAAGGTGGTTCTGACAAGTGTCGTCGGCATCTTCATATCCGGTCACATGGGTGGCAAGCCACTCCCATGTGGTCACATGGGCGGCAAGCCACTCCCACAAAGGAGGCCACACCTTTTTTGGTCTTCAACTGTCTGGTGCACTTGCAACATTCCATGTCCACCCATTTTCCTTGGTAAGTAGAGCCTGTCAACATTGAAACACGCATGAAGGTCATGATTCACTGTCGTTATTTTTCTGGTCTTCCTATCCAGTCATACTGGACTCTAATGCACTATTCCAGGCGTGACTGGAACTACCCCGGTGTTCATTCCCTTGATGGCATTTCCTCCAGTGAGATTGAGATTTTAAGATCTTCTCACTCTCAGGATGTATTCACGTCTAACATTCTTTTTGATGCTGTCAGCTTGAAGGATGCCTAGATGTTTGTAGCCATTGTCTTCATCTAGACTCTTAATGTTATTTCCATAAGACATCTTGATATTTTTATTTTTCACTATCCCTCCCAAGGTGACACATTTGCCCAATCCAAACTCATTGCAATATCTTGGCTGTATTTACGGGCAGCCATTCTTCTTCAGATGGTGATTTTTCATACAACTTCAAATCGTCCAGTGGGGGACAGCCTGGCAGATATTTTTAATGTTTGATAGCCATGGCCTGAGTTATTCAATATTATTGACAGAGGAATCAGATGAGTGATAAGCAATAGTGCAGTGAGTCTCCTTCAAAAATTCCTCTCTTGATATTAACTTCTCCCAGCCTATCACCATTGAGTAGGAACTGTGTCTTCCATTATGCCATCATCACTTATAAAGCCCTTCATGGTATTGGACCTGGGTAATTGAGAGACCGCCTGTTGCCAATTACCTCCACTAGACCAATTAGATCCCACAGATTAGGCCTCCTCCGAATTCCATCCGCTGGCCAATGCCGACTGGCGACTACCCGGAGGAGGGCCTTCTCTGTGGCTGCTCCAACCCTCTGGAACGAGCTCCCCGTGGAGATTCGAACCCTCACCACCCTCCAGGCCTTCCGCAAAGCCCTTAAAACCTGGCTGTTCCGACAGGCCTGGGGCTAAAGAGCTTTGCCCCCCTTCTCGAATGGTATGGTTGTTGTGTGGTTTTTTAAAAATTTTTGTATTGTTATGTTCGTCTTTTTATTCCCCTGTCTGTACCCCCTTCCCTGATTGAATTGTGAGCCGCCCTGAGTCCCCTTCGGGGAAAAGGGTGGCATATAAATGTAATAAATCCAATCCAATCCAATTAATCTTTGCACAAAGCTTCTGATGTTTCTATGACTTATTTCTGGGCATTTGATTATCCACTCACATGGCAGTGTATTATTATTGTTGTTTACTTGACTTACAGGTGAAGATAAACAAAGGCACGAACCTGTTTACACAATCTCCTGTATATTAAATTGCTTTCAAAGAGACCACACAAGGTCAGTGTAGCATCTTCCCAATGATCTTGATAGTAGATATCTGGATTGTCTTTCAGATAATCCTACTTTAGATTTTGGTCTCTAGATTTTCCCTGCACAGATATCTTGCTCACTTCCGGTTAGCATTTGTTATTAACTGTGGAAGCAATCTTATTTTTATTGGTTCATTTCTGACTCACTCTTCGTTTGCGCTTCAGAACTGGTATACATTAGCCTCTCGATCTGATTTAAGTGACATCATTTTAAGCAGGAGCAGAAAGGAAATCTGTTCAAATATAAATGTCTTTGCTTTTTAAAATTCTGCTGGGTCTGCTAGTAAGAAATCATGCAAACAGTGGAGAAGCTAACTGGAAGCTGACGGGAAAAAAATAATAGAAGTGTGGGAAGAGTCTAGGCCTTTTGGTAACCAAACAGAATGTTACATGGAATGTTATTGTTGTCAGGGAACACAGGGACATCTCAGAAATAGCATGAGTAGAATGGATTCTGCTCAGGGGTGGGTTGCTAATCCCATTCCAACCGGTTCAGTTGGAACGGGGCTGGCGGCGTCCTCGTGCACGCGTGCAGTTCATGCATGCGTCTTAGCGCCTGCGCGATGCTCCAGCTGCTTGCGGAGACTCGCGCAGGCGCTGTATGTGCCATCCAGCTGCTCGCGGAGAATTGCGCAGGCGCTGTATGTGCCATGCCCCTGCGTGGAAGCGCAGAAGCCTTCAAAGACCGGTAAGGAGCGCGGGTGGGTGAGTGGGCCCTTCGCCGTTCCCGGAAGTTACTTACTTCCGGGTTCGCTGACCAACTGGTTCGCGGGGATCACCGCGAACCGGTTGAAACCCACCCCTGATTCTGCTAGTAAGCTAGGATGTTGGCCCATCCATGACTAAGGCTTAGAGAATTTTTGCGACTTGAAATATTATTTTGTTTTTTAATGGCAGTTGTGAAGCATTACTGGGTGCTGCTTATGTTAAAACTGGGAAAGATATGCCTCAAGAGTAATCTTGGGGTTTCACATGATATATAATGGATAATAACAATCTCAAAGTATAAGAGTGGGATGATTTGAACACTTTGGTATAATTGCATGTAGTAACCATTTTATATTAGAAATATCTTTGTATATTAAATGTACCAATGATGATGTAATGAACAATTGATATACACATGATTTGAAATACTTTACTATATGGATTAATAATTAATAATGGAAAACTACTTTTGGAACTCTGGATGATTTGTAACATTATGGTCAATTGAAAATATGAATGTATATTATAAATTAATGGGAATTCTTTGTTCTAATCTCCGCTTTTTCTCCTTGGAGATAGGTGATATTATAATACTTTAAAGACCCATTGTTATTTGATAGATAATTATGATTTTAAGGAAATAAAGATTGTTACAAATGAAAGAATATTAATGGTAATTTGAACGCATAATGCTCAAGGACAGCGAAATATTCAGTTATGTTTAATGCAAAACCAGTGATGTGATTCTTAAGAATTGAGGCACAAAAACTTGTAACCAAACGACATGCTTGATGAAATGGAGGAAAGTTGCTTTTTTTTTCTTGCTTTGTTATGTATGTGTTGTTTTGTTTAAAAAGAATGAATATATATATATATATATATATATATATATATATATATATATATATATATATTAAAAAAGAGTAATCTTGGGGTAATGAAAAACACACTAAATTTATAAGGAGCATCCAACAACTAGAGGCATTTATCCAAAACATTTTCTTTTTTTTTTGGTGATTATAGCAATAGCACTTAGACTTATATACCATTTCGTAAAGCTTTATAGCACTTTCTAAGCGGTTAACAGAGTCAGCATATTGCTGCAAATAATCTGGATCCTCGTTTTACCTGTTTTGGAAGGAGGAATTTACCACCTGCAGTGGATTTAGCTAGAATACACTTAATACATGTTCCATGTATTCAACACCATAATTGTACAGTATTCAAATGCAGATATAAGGGAAGGTAACACCTCCCCAGTAATTTTTCATTCTGGCATATGGCCGTGGCACTGAATTGTAGCCAAACAGTTAATGCCTGCTACCCTGAAATGGTCTACTAAGGGGAATGGGCACAGTCTTTCTCTGATGCAAGGCAGGACATTCCTACCAGGATCAAAAAAATACTTTGATATAGCTAATTTCAGTGAAACCTCAAATGCTCAACTTTCTCTAGATAGTATCTGCAATTTGTATTATACTATCCTACTGCTTTAGTGGCTAATTCATTTTTATTTGATTTGATTGATTTGATTTATTGCATTTCTATGCCGCCCTATTCCCAGAGGGACTCATGGCGGCTCACAAACCAAAGTAAGGGGGGGGGAATACAAACAGGAGGAAAAACAACGGACAAACAACTACAAACAATTAAAAAAAAAACAACACTCAACAACCACACAATTCGAGCGGGGGCGGGGAACCCGTCAGCCTCAGGCCTGTCGGAACAACCAGGTTTTAAAGGCTTTGCGGAAAGCCTGAAGGGTGGTGAGGGTCCGAATCTCCATGGGGAGCTCGTTCCAGAGGGCCGGAACAGCCACAGAGAAGGCCCTCCTCTGGGTGGTAGCCAATCGGCATTGGCCAGTAGATGGAATTCGGAGGAGGCCTAATCTGTGGGATCTAATCGGTCTGTTGGAGGTAATTGGCAGTAGGCGGTCTCTTTATTTTTATAAAGGAGATTGAGCTTTATAAGAGCATATAAATGTCATTTCATCCGATAAAGGGGATGTAATATCATATTCCAAGGTTTGCTTTAACAAGGAAGATATTACTGGCTCTTAGCCCAAATGCTTCTGTAGGATACAAGTCTTCTTGACTTCAGAGGGAATCGTGAACATGTATTTTAAGAACACAAATTGAGACTGTAAAGTCTGACACTTACGCCTTCTATTTTCAGAGAAACATCAGACCAAATCACGCCAAATTATTCCTTCTTTCAAGAGTAATGGTAATCAAATTGCCTTCCCAGTCTAAATTGGCAAATGAAGCAAAATTTATAAGGGCACTATTTTTATGAACCTGCCAGGAGAAACAAGACTTTTGTTACATATTAGAATAGATAATCACATCTGGGATTCCCAAGCAAACTATTGTCTGTCAGAAACAATGAAAGGGTAATTGGTATTGTTTTCATGAACTTTGCATATCAGTCGTCATGTACCTTACTAAGGTACCGAAGCGTGTTGCAATGCACATCAGACCTACTTTCCTTCCATTTTCGCATAATCCTTGGTGCTGATCAGGGGTGGGTTTCAGGCAGTTCGCGGCGGTCCCCGCGAACCGGTTGGTTGGCGAACCCAGAAGTAAGTTACTTCTGGGAACGCCGAAGGGTCCACCCGCCCGCCCGCATTTCTTACCCGGTTTTGATGAGTTCTGCGCTTCCACGCATGCGCAGGACGCATACAGCGCCTGCACGATCCTCCAGGAGCAGCTGGAGCATCACACAGACGCTAGTACGCATGTGTGCACTGCGTGCGTGCACGAGGATGCCGCCGGCCCCGTTCCAACCAAACCGGTTGGAACGGGGCGAGAAACCCACCCCTGGTGCTGATATTAAGTAGCATAACAGGTGGAACTGTAACGGATGGAAAAATATCATTTTATGAGTATCACGAAAAACATAAATTTCAGGTCACCTACCTTAGGAAAAGACTAAATGATTTTACCTTCACATGAATCAAAGCTATTATTGCACTTGGAATACTCTGTACAGTTCTGTTTGGCGCATCTCAAACATGATATTGTAGAGGTATAATGGATGAATCAAGATGAGTGTCTTTTTCTTCAGAAAAATCTTTGTTTTTGTTGGATAAAAGTTAACAATGTGAGAATATGATCAGAATGAATAAACCGAAGCACGGTGGGTAAACATATTTCTTCTTTTTGTGTAATAATAAATCCTGGAAAATTGAATGCCCCGAGTTTTCTAACCAGTCAAAAAAGTATTTCTTTAACGAGGTTTTTTTTTTTTTTGTGGTGGCAAATTTCAAGAGAAGCATTGATGTTCTACAACTTAGGTTGGGTTGAATAGTTTGAGATGTGGAGCTCTTGAGCAAAACAAAACAAAACGAAAAACAGCAAAACCAATATATTTCCTGGTGGCTTATTTTTACTGATCAGAAGAATCTATTATCCTTCTTATCATCTGCATAAAACAGAGCTGTTCTAATTAGAATGGAACTGTGATGATCTTTGTAGCTTGATAATATAAGAGCTCAAAATTTTCTCACTGTTTCCAGTCCTTTGGTACTTTTTTCTGAGAGGCAGTGTACATTTTAATCTGATGATTTTCAGTTCTGCACGCACAAAATCCAGTCTCCGGACTCAGTGCACATGGAATAGTGTATCTATTAGGACTGAATTGTTTAGTGGCATCGGTTCTGCACGCACAAAACTGAGTCTCTTGTCTCAATGCACATGGAATAATGTATCTATTATCTGTTTAGTGGCAAGCAGATATCTGCACATTAGGTCTATGTTATATACAAGATGTACTGTATAAATCAAGATTTACACGGTTTACAAATGTACTCAGTTGAGGAGGACTTAAAGCTAAGAAGCACAGATTTTTAGAGAGATATGTTGTCTTTTCTACAAAAGTATTTTGTGAACTGGTGGCTTCCGTCTTCTAAATAGTCTATCCATAACTCAACAATTATTTCAAGGATTGTGATCATATATACAATGTGGTCTTCTCCATGATTATTAGACATTTTGACTTGGACAGTTCCATGATTTACTACAAAAAATCTTAGGAAAAAAACCACACACTAATGGGACTTTACAGCCCAAAAGAATATCATTATAGCTTAATATCAGGAAATGCTGAATGGGTAAGAGTTAATAAAATGGGCAATCGGTTGGAAATGAGTTGTAAAGCTGAATGTGTATGATACTATGTGTATGATCTGGGTACTTGAGAGACCGCCTGCTGCCAATTACCTCCCACAGACCCATTAGATCTCACAGGGTTGGCCTCCTCTGGGTGCCATTTACCAGCCAATGCCACCTGGCTATTACCCGGGCAGCTCCGGCCCTCTGGAATGAACTCCCCGCAGGGATTCGGACCCTCACCTCTCTCCAGGCCTTCCGAAAAGCCGTCAAAACCTGGCTTTGCCGGCAGGCCTGGGGGTGATGAGTTCCCTCCCCTCTCGACATGTATGGTTGTGCGACTGTTGTCTACTTTTATTATTTGTATTTTGTCTTTTTATGTTCCCCTTCCCCCCCCCCCCTTGAATTGTTCGCCGCCCTGAGTCCTCCCGGAGAAGGGCGGCATACAAATAATAAAATACAAATACAAATACTAATGTTAATTGTCTCCAGCTCCAGTTTAAATTCTACAGTGGGAAGTTGAAAAGAAAACACTTTAGAGAAGACAGTGCTAATTTCTCTCTAAAATGCTAAAAAACTGAATCCTATTAGCAGGATTTGTTCAACTTTATAGGTAGCCCTTGACTTACAATCACACTTGGGACAGGAATCTTGGTTGTTGAGCTAACTGGTAATTAACCAAAACCTTGAGGATTCTGGTTCAGTTTCTGAGCCTGTTAACGGAGTTCAGTTCCCCTCAAAAGGCCGCTCTTTCCCTCAGAGACCGAGGGAATCCTTTTCATCAGTCAGCAGAACCAGCTTACAATCTTCCCTGCCAGCTTCCCCATTGACTTTCTGTGGAAGCTGGCACTTGGCAATCAGTTGTAAGTGTGAACAAGTCGGCAAGCATCCAGATTGCAATCACTTGACCCTGATGCTGGTGCAAGATTTTCCAATAGTGTTTCTGAGGCTGTCATTCCAAACCATCATTAAAGGAATGGTTATAAGTTGAGGACTATGTTTACCCTCTTAACCAATCACTAATTGAATAATAATGCATTTTCCCTATGCTCTAGGGGTCAGTGCACCCTTAACACTGGATTTAAAGAACTTCCTTATTGCTCTGCTGCCCTAGCTTTACCATATTTAAAAGCTTATTGGCACTCTTATTGTAATTATAAGTTGAAGTTAATTGGATGGGTTTCATCTACTCATTGTTTTTAACTGCAATTTCAACCTGATTTACAATCCATGCTACTTATAGAAACCTGGATAATTTTGGTTATCTTTCAAGAGGATGTGGAGAATTTGTTCTGCGCAGATGGGATCCCACGGTGATTAAAATAGTGCTATTGTTGCCTTAAATTCAGCTTCCAATGGCTACTATGCAGTGAATAAAATAATTAGGTTTTTAGCTAGCATATATGTTAACATTTCTAGATTCTCTTTGTATGCCCTGCCTCCCAATACAAGTATGTTAATATGAGACACGATTCCAGCAAGTGTGGGCTGTTCTTTCTTAATCACACAGAGGATTGTTTTCATGTGGAGTATATGAATCAGACTTTTAGAGGGCTTAATACTCTTTGAAAGCTTTGTACTTGAGATCCAACATCATTTTTGCATATTATGTGCAATATTTTCACTACAGAAAGAATATTATTATTGTGATATAAATTTTAGTGATTGTTTCCACATAGTAGCATTATTATTTTTTACTATATCATTTTCTAAAGATGGGATGGATGATGATGGATGGATGGATAGATAGATAAACTCTCATACTCTACATGCTTTCTCCTTGCTTGATCTACTTTTCCATTAACTGGAATATTTCTAAGAACATATTTGGTAGAATCTACATGTTTGAACTTTTCATGCCTTTGTTATGTCTATAAGGCCAGTAATGATCAAGCTTCTTCTGTGCTGGTTTTTTTTTAATGTGTGAATAAGATGCCAAATTATTCCTCTGACATCTTGTTAATAACTAGCTTTTTTGTGATTATCCTTTTTTAGTTTGAAAATGAAAAGAAACCATCTGTTTGTGAATACAGACTTGAAATATTTTCTCTGTGGATATTTCACTGAAGAAAATTAATGCGAGCTATAATAGGGGTAGAAAATGTGGAATCAACAAAAAGCAAGCTAATCTAAAATGTATTGGCATGCAACAGTTTTAAAATCCCAAGAGAAATAATTAGGAAACAATTAGAATGTTAGAATCAAGATGAAGTAATACACACATATATTGCATATAAAGTGTTAAAATCAGGAAAAAAAGACACAAAATCTACTTTACACAACATTAGATATAATGTATATTCTAGCGTGACCCGACAATTGCACGATAGACATATGCGCGCTGACAAATTTGCGACATCAAAATCGTGACGATAAAAGCGCGATGACAAGCACAATAAATTGAGAAAACTACTGTTACTGTTTGATTAGGGTTAGGGTTAAGTCTGGCATGATTTTGTCGTCGCGCAATTTTCGTCACGATATTGTCGAAAATCAGTTAGCGATTTTGACGGCGCTCATTTGTCCATCGCGGTTTTGTCGGTGCGCATATGTCTATCACACATTTGTCGGTGAACCATATTCTAGGCCAATAACAACACTGCTCTGAGGATATGTATATTAATATGAATCTGGGCCTACTGCAAACATCCTGCTGAGCCAAAATAGGTTCAGGAAGTGGGTCCCATTGATTTAGATTTGCCCCTGCTGATTTATAATCTGACTTGACTGATTAATCAATTAAAGTTTTAGTTCATTAATCCGCAGATTTGAGTCTGTAGGCCTAGGTCAAAACTAAAATTCCCATTGGATTTCTTTCAGACCTGGTGTTTCATTTAAGAAATTTGTGTGGTGCCCACCAACCCTTGAAAGCAAAGGGAAAGCTGATATCAAGTGCAGGAAATCAGAAGTCCAGGCAATGTAAATGAATGTAGCTTGATTGTCTACTAATGCTCTCTACAAGAATCTGTACTACTAATGGTTAATACAAATTCGCGGTAGATAAGAATCAATGGAATTCAAGGTGGGCTGGACTTTGATCTCTTGTGAGCGCAGGACTGATGACATATTTGACTCCCCCACCCCATATTCTCAGCCTGATCATCTCCTAGATTTCCTCAATGGCTGTGTGATTCACATAATGACTACATGATTTGTTTAACAACTGCAGTAAAATTGAGTCTGGCCATGAGATGACTTGCTTTATGACTGCACCGACGTATGACAGAAATTCTGGTTCCAATTGTGGTTTTATGTGAAGGACTATCTATGTATACTGTATCATTGTTAAAGTTTTTTTAAAAACAAACAAACAATGGTCATCATATGTTTAAATTCTACTTTTCCTAAATTGCAAAGATCAGATGCTTCAGACTGGATAAGACACTAAGTCTAATACTTTGGTTAAAGAATTCTCAGTGAAACAAGATAAGTTGAAGATATATATGCACCTCAGAGGTGGGTTCCTACCAGTTCGCACCTATTTGGTAGAACCGGTTCGTCAAATCTACCGAATCGGTTAGAAGAGGTTCCACCAGTGGACCCGGAAAGCAGGCCACACC